>NW_026999541.1:0-79999 GCF_037126465.1 Ornithodoros turicata | reverse complement strand
CCATAAAAACCTGAATAATAATAATAATAATAAACTAAGGGTCTGGGGAAGTCTACGTTTCGGCGGAAGCTCCGCCTTCTTCGGGACTGAGACGAAAATCTATGTACAAGGTCTTTTAAAAGGTTACAAAAGTGTCGTCACAGCTGGTACAATTCCACTGCGAGGCAGTCGTCAGTGAGTCGTGTTCTGGAAGATTCCGGAAAGTTCCTGGGTCATCGGCCGGGGAGATTACGTGTCAGAGCCTTGGAGTTCCAGAAAGTTCTGGGGTCGCGCTCATTGAAAACCTGTTGTCCGGAGTGTTCTTAGCGTCATTGTGTCCAGCTGTAAAGAAAAGAAGAAAAGAGGCAGCGGGCACTCCGAGGACATACAGAAAAAAAGTTATCCGGATATGCTTCTTACAGTTGATAGCACTCCTTTATCCTCATTTATTAGAGATTGGAATTTGTAGATCAAGTACGATTCGCGTTGCTCTCTGCAGCGATCGGATGTGAAATTTGACTCTAAAATAAAAAGCGCGACGTTATTAATGAAATGACCGGGTCGACTAAAATGGCGGGAAACCGGGAAGCTACTTTTTTCGAAACATCTGATCGGTGGTTATTGAATCGAATCCTAAATGAATTTTTACTTTGACCTACATATTGCGCGGGGCATGTTGTACATTGAATGATATAAGTAATGTTACTGGAGTTGCAGTCAAAGTCGACATTGATTTTAACGGAGATGTCGGAGTTTGTTCTCTTGACCGCTGCCGTGCTTTGCATTGATTTGCATATTTGGCATCTTTTACCATTGCATGGATCCATTGCATCCATTGCATTGCATACCATTGCATGCATCCCGCCGTAGGTGTTAATGGTTTGGGAACTTTGGAGTTGACTAGTCAATCTTGGAGGTTGCGGGCACGTCTGTAGGTAACTCGTGGCTCCTCGGCAAATATTTGTCGTGTCCGTTCAGATTGCAGAAGGATGCTATGGTGGCGGTGGAGGATACTGTTAATATTTTGTCCTGACGAAGACAGTGCCACTGTCGAAACGTCGACCATTCTTTTTTTAATCTATGTGTTAAATTGCCCATTTAAATAAATCAGTTTTTGTTAACGTTCCTGTAATCTGTAGTCCAAGTCTTATTATTTTACTTTTATTCAACTTCGTAGCCGTCTGATATATTAACCTATTTGTTCTATTATATATATAAACAATTACTGCATATAAATTCGCGGTCTGGTGATGACGTCCTGAGGACCCAGTGTCAACGAACGGAAGAAGTCAAAGTGGTGTTGGCGAAGGTGTAGCAGGGTGTTTGATCTACGTCCCCATAAATGTCTGGTTCAACACTGTGCGCCCTATCATCCTTAGCTATCCAAACACTGATGACAATTTTACCTTTCACCTAATTTAAATTTACCCAGTTCAGCTACAATACAATTTTTGCTGTCTTCCGTTCAAATTTGCCTGACCCTACCGCGGCAGAGCAGCTTTTATGTTCAATTGTTCAATCAGCGGCCACATGTTGAAACATTTCTATCGCAAACATCACAATTCCAGTGTTGAGTTTGTTCTGTTAGTTACGAAAATGTGCCACATATTTTCGCTCTGGTAAAAAAAAAAAAAAAAACTCCCTGACACAATTGTAAAAAGAGCCTCGTTGGGCAAATTCAGGGTAGTGTTGAACAGGCACGGACAACACTAACTCACAACACATTCACATTTGAGTACTTAACGAAAGTCTCGTCGTTCGTGTCACAGCCCTTTGTTCTTGGGGAGGTAGAACACGTTGTAAATTATGGTTAAGGCTGGTGGTTATGGTGGTCACAGGAATATATTGTAAATTGAAAAACCATTTCAAATGTCTACTTATCGGGCTCTACCGATAACGGAGCCCTGCGTGCATTATACTCGACAGAATGCCTTGGGAGCGGTCGCTTACTGGGTCAGTTCGGGAGCTAAAGTGGGTCGCGATAGTATCCCCATCCACCGTGCCATCTCATCCACCGAGATGGGTCATCCATCGGGCTGAGACATCCACAGAGCTGGAAAATCCATGCCGTGCCGTCTCATCCACCGAGTTGTTTCATCCAACGTCCTATCTCATCCACCAGTGGATGAGTTGGCATGGTGGATGACCTGGCATGGTGGATGAAGTGACACGGAATCTGTAGAAGGGACGATTGTCTCGTAAAAGTATTTTGAAGCTGTTGTGCAAGACGGCGAGTTGATTTTCGTGCTTTCGTGTTTTGAGTAGCACGGTCGTAGCTGCCGCGCGCGTAGCGTGTGACGAAGAATATGCAAGATATAATATATTTGAGATATATAAATATATATATCACTATATATATATATATGTATATACGTATCAAATCATATACTATATCAAATATATATCAATATATATCAACAGTTGTTTCGATCCAAAGCCAATATGTTACTCTTTGGAAACCTTGCAAGAATGTCAGAAATATGAGCAAAGAGACACTGAAGAGCCAAGCTCTGAACAACAGCTTTGTTGCGTTCCCCTGTGATTCTCTCTTACAATGAGACATGAGGTACAACAATCGAAGAAATGTCAACGCGTGCGCATTCTCATTGTTTTTTCTCAGTCGTTCGTCCTGTGGTCATGTGTCACGTTGACCCGGTTGCAGCAGCACAGTGGATTCCAATCTCCCGTGAGGTGGTCTATTTCCAGGTCTCGCGTAACGAACACTGGTTACACACTGGTCATTTCAGATCTACCCGCTGCGCCGTGGAGCACTACGTAGAAGATAAAGAGCATGTTGGTTGGGACTCATCAAAGGAAGACGTCACCTTTGTCGCGAAACACGCCCCCGCGTAGCGGTAGGGAGAATTTGTATCAAACAAACCTCGGTTGCTAGTTGAACGCCGTCCGTGTCTGTCGTGTTTGCGTTCGTCCATCCTTTAGCGTTCTCCACCACGATGCCGCCGAGAAAGCACAAATTCAGCTGAAATCACCCGCAGAGCGCTGTCGTCACTTCTGCATTTGGTTGGGGCAGACCATGGCGCACACGACATCCCCAGGGTTCAACGGATTTCGGTATTATCACTGCTGAGTAGACTTCTCATGCTGCTCTCATTTGTTTTGAGCAACGACCGCTCGACAAAAATGTTTAGGAAACGTTCCTGGGTGGGTTTCCGCGAATCTGCAGTTGTGAATGTAGAAAGGCGCGAGTAAAAAAAGGAAAAATAGGTTTCCCCCATTGCCTGTCTTTTGTGTTTTTTTGTTTTTTCGCTAATATAAAAATCTGGAACTCAGACTCGATGAAAAGCATGGCTGCACATGATGCGCAATGGTTCGTTGTGCTTTGTTTCTATGATGTTGTTTTACGCTTGATACACATAACCAACCAGCCAACCAAATACAGTCGACACTACAGTACGAGAACACAGTAGCATTTTAGTAGTTCTATTATTTTTCTCTTTGGAATACAGCGTACTGAGGAACGTGGACCGGGAAAAAGTCACACACGAAATTGATACACCAGGGAAACGGCACAAGGAAATGTGACGAGGTTTTCATTTCATCATTTCGACTGTGACATTTTACCCAACGCCGTTTCATCGAACGCCGATTTATCATTCCTTGCCTTTCATCGTCCCTCGTCTCGGGATTTTACTGTCTTCAATTCTCCAAAGCATTGGGGTGCACAATCGGTTATGAAAAGTAGACTAGCGTGAACGCAAATACAAGAAAACGTACATGTGGTAAAAACGTCTGTGATCTTGTCAGCCTCCTGGTGGGCATGAGCCCCACGCCATCATCATGTCTTCGTGTGCGTGTGTTGTTGTAATCTTGTATTTTCTTTCGCTAGAACGGATGCGGAAATGTTTTCTTCCCCATCCCGCATTAATTATACTTGAGCCACTACACGAGGAGTTCCTCGTGGCATTCGCACTTTAGGAATTAGCTAACTCTGAAATTAGCCGCGGGAATACCGCTGGTAGCCTGAATAACGCGGTCAGTCGGTGATTCCCTCTTTAGTTTTTAATTATAACACCCAAACACTCATAACGTTGTACTCGCGCGCTTTAGCCCGGAGAGGAAAAGCCAGTTCGCCGCGTGACTCAGAAGAGGCACCCGAACTGTTTATGTGAACATATGTACCTATGTATATCCAATATCTTGTACATCCTCGAAGGAGGAGCAGCAGTCGCCAAGTAAAGATGCTCCAGAGCAGTCGTGTGTTTTGAGCATTTAACGAGCGAGGGATTGTCTACACATTGAACACGCGACCATTAGGATATCCCGCGAAACGTTCATCCTGAGTGTCAGCTGGATAGACTGCTTGGAGGGGACCTTGCCCCAGCATGATAAAGTTCCGAGGGGCAGTGGGGCAGACACTCAAGCCCCCACCTAGTTGTCTTAGTGTATGTCACACAAGCAAATGTCGTTGACTAACAACGCAGTGTGGGGTTGGTATGCCATTTTAGACGCGACGGAGCTACGGCAGACGAGGACAATACGGAAAAGGGCGGTGTGGTGCCTTTCCGTCCTTTCCGTACTATCCTCGTCTGCCGCAGCTCCGTCGTGTCTAAGGGCCGGTTTCACCAACGCGGATTAAGTTAGCGCTAAACGGAGATCTCATAACGGAGCACCGAGTCACAAATCGCAGTTTAAGTTAGTCGCGTTTCACGACTGCAAAACTCCGATTTCGTCGGCGCAGCTAGCTGATCGGACTCCCTAGGCTAGGGAAAACAGCGAGCGGGATTTGATTGGCCGAGAGCCGCGGAGGCCAGAGACAGTGACGTGTGGTGTGGGCGGCGCGCGTTGGCTTTGTTGTTTGTTTACGTGGTTTCTCCCTGTGCAATTTTGAAACTACGCATCATGGCACCGACGTTTCACAGGTTTTATTTGCTTCACTGTGCTGTCGCAGGGCGATCTTATTTCTGCTTTCCTATGCAGGGCGAGATGTACCCAGCTTTGTGTTGTGTCCGCGTGTGTGCGTTTTGTGATCGTTTGCATCATGCACAACAGCACCTGAAGCGTGGACATCGATTTTCAACTTCAGTGTACGTTGTGTAGATTATGTAGTGCCTTTTGCATGCTGTGATGGGCTTTCGCAGTCGAAAACAAAAACGTGAAAACCCTCGTGAGTGAAAAAGGATACTTCAACTGAATCTGTGCGCGCTGTGCTTCAGTTCCAACTCCAAAAGCTAAATACGGGGGAACCGACGCTTCCCGCCTGCGGTACACTCGGGAGCATCTCTACTGTTCGTCTTTCGAACGTGTGTGTGTGTGCTTGGATGATGGAAGCAGCGGTATGTAGCGGACTGGCAAACAGTTTTGTCGGAAGTCACTTTTGGCTATAATAACTGCGGGATACGTGGGTAACTTAACCCAAGAGTACCTAATGCCGTGTACATAAACTTGAAATTACTTTGCAAATAAAACCTGCAAAATTCAAGAAACAGTGACATTGAGGTCATTTTTCCGTATTATTAACACAGTCTTGCAGAACTATCTGACGCGCGCCTCGTTACCTGGTTATTTTTATAGCAGACGACAGTACGTTGTCAAGATTTGAGTGCAAGGCTTCTTGTACGGTGATGGCGAAACGAGCCCCAAACTTCACTGCTAGTGAGCTTTCACTACTACTTGATCTTGTAGATAAGTACAAGAGTGTAATAGAAAACAAGAAAACGGATGGCAAGACAGTGCAGCAGAAAAGTGTAGCATGGGTCAAACTTGCCACAGAGTTCAATGCACAGTCAGCGGTGCACACTAGAGATGCTGATCAATTACGACGGTGTTTCGAGAATCAGAAGAAAAAGTCCAGGAAGGAAATCGCAAGGCACCGGTATGCTGTGTTTGCTACTGGAGGTGGGCCACCGCCATCCCAGCTGTCCAGTACAGCGATTCAGGTAGCATCTATTGTGCCTGGCAACCTGCAGCCCCTACAGAATACGTATGACTCCGATGCGTCTAGGATATTAGGTTTGTTAGTTCTTTATGGCTGTTTGCTTTTGGTATGAGTGTAGATATTCACTTTCTAAATTTTTGAGATGCCATTTCTAGTGGCAGCAGTGAGACCGGCATCCCTGCGGTAAGCTGAGCCTAATTTCTGGCCACCACACTGGTTAGGACGAAACTTGTAAAACCTAACACTGTGTTCCACACAGGATATGCATCCTGGTGCCAGCTCCAGTGGCGTTGGAGGGGAAGTTTTTCGCACAGACACCGCTAATGAACACAGCTCAGCAACCGGACCATCTGTGCCCCCTTTGTCAATTCAGACAGATGTGCCCAACACGACTTGTTTGAGCAGTGAAGTCCCTGCATCATCGCGCAGGAGGCCACTCCCACCGCGACGGCCATCTATGCAACCAGCGCAGAAGTCAGCGTTGTGGTACAAGAAGCTCGCACAATCAAAGATACTACTGAATCAGAAAAAATTGGAGGTTGCAAAGGTCAAGGAACAAATTGCTAAGGAGAAGTTGGCACATTTGCAAATGGATGCCCATTACAAGGCCATGCTTCTCGAGTCAGCCCAACTTGACGTGGAACTGAAGCGAAGGCAGCTGGCAAACATGGACAGCCACTTTCACAATATGTAATATTTTTGCCTGCACACATATTTTTGCCTTGATAGGTTGATGCTGCCCAACAGATCACACTTAGATCATTAATCTGCGCTGAGTTTGCTAAGCAGTAAAAAATATATTCGCTTTATGAGGCCTGTTGACTCAACACGTGATTGATGCATTTGATTTAATGAACAAATGGTAGCACACACCCATACACCCTACACGTCTTTGGGTTCCTGATAGGGATGCTCTCTGATGCTCTACAACGGGGGCACAGTCTTTTGCTGCACAAGCTTTGAGAGATTGGATTTAGGATTGGTGCCGGATGACGTTGCGTGTTGCAAAGCTAGCAATTATCTGTGCTCTTGTGCTCGTGGCTCCCGGTTCAGAAGTGCCCGCCCACACGACGTCAACTGGCTCATGTTCAGCGACTAGTTCACAGCTCTCTGGCACATGCTCATGTTTTTGTTGTGCAATATTCTGCAGCACTGCTGTGCTAATTATCACCTTCATTGCCGTGTCAAGCTTCAAACGAAGGCCCATTTTTAACACAGGGAACCTGCGCTTCCAAACACCAAACATTCTCTCCACTGTGTTCCTGGTAACAATATGCTTTTCTTGGTACTTCTTTTCTGCAGGGGAGTTAGGTGCTGCCAAAGGGGTCAGCAGGTAAGGTCTGCAAGGGTATCCAGAGTCTCCTAGTAAATGGCCCCGTGAGGTAGGCTCGAGCCTTGCCCGTATTCTTGAGCTGAAAAATAGTAGCGTCATGCGTGGCACCAGGCCACCTAGCAACAATGTCAGTAATACATAGGTCCGCGTTGCAAACGCATTGAACATTGATTGAAAAGTAACCCTTTCGGTTTCGAAAGAGCTCTGCTGTATCCCCTCCTGGCGACTGTATTGCCACATGGGTGCAGTCAATTGCCCCAATGACTCCTGGAAAACCGGTGATTTGATAAAATTTTAGTTTTGTCTCCTTTTGCTCTTCTTCTGTTGTTGGAAACTTTATGTGCATGGGAGACAAAGAAGCAAGGGCATGTGACACTCGCTTAATTATCCTGCAGACAGTTGACTTGCTCATGTCGGCAGTGTCTCCTACCACAATTTGAAAAGTACCACTTGCAAAAAAACGAAGGCATGTTAGGAATTGGTTTATGGGAGGTATGGAGAAGTTCCTGTCTGAGTTGTACTCAAGGTGTCTTTCAATCTCCACAAGAAGAGAGTACACTGTATGTTTTGTCAGACGGAACCTGTTGTGAAACTGTACGTCAGTCAGGAACGTGAAAGGGTCAGTGCTATCCCTCGTGTAATGCCTTGAAGATTGAACGCAGAGACTCAAGTGCAGATCCTCCAAATCTTCGTCAAAGTATTCCATTGCAACCTGCACAGCTATGGAAGGACTCTGATTATCACCGTTTGTCAAACGCAGACGAACGTGTGGCGTTAAACAAGCAGACGACAGCAATTCTGTTTTCGTTTACTACTCGCGTTTCTTTAAAACAATAAATACTAGTAACGGCAGCCCTTCAGCAAATGCAACCACTGGCGGTATACAGACAGTTGAACACAGTAATTTTCGTTCCCGACGATCAGCTGTAGTCATCGATAGGGGCTGCACGAATGTTCCGTGCGTCATGGCATACTACACATTTGTTCATAATCGCGCAAAGCGTTGTTTGTATGGCATGCTAAAGCAACGGATGCCCTCGAAAACAATGAAAAATCTGCGTTTTAAAAAAGTTTTATGTGAAAGAAGCAAGATACCCGATACAAAGCAAATGTGTTTATTTCGGGTACGCACCGCTTTTTGCTGAAAAGTGGACGTAAGATTCTACAAATTCCCCGTCGGATCTTGAAACATACCTCCGGAGGCAACTATTATTATATATTTGGAGTCACAAAACTCTGCGTATCGTCGGGAGAGCCTAGTTTTATGCCGCGGGTGATTCACTTCTCTACATTTCTCCTGGTAACATCGTCGCCACTTTGAAATCCGAGTTTAATCGCCCGTTGACGGCCGATTAAGAAACTCCGTTAAATTTAACGGGCGATTTCGCTAAACGGCGGTGGTGAAACGAAACGCTTGCTCTAATCTCGGTTTACGTTTACGAAAACTGCGTTTAAATGTTAATCCGCGTTGGTGAAACCGGCCCTAAGTGTCGTTGATCACACATTTTCCGCGGCACCCTTTCTTTCTCTTCTTCTTTTCTTGATGGGAAAGTTATGCATAAACTTGTATAACTTCAGGAAGGTGAATTGCATTGTTGCATTTTTGGTGATACGATATGTCACGTAAAACAGTTGACATGGTTACAGAAATACCATGTTTTTATTTTTATTTTACTAAGTTATGTAACTAACTAACTACTAACTACCGCTTTTTTGTGGCTTCATAAGAAGAACTATTAGCTGGGAAGCCACATATGTAAGGGCGCGTGCATGTTCACTCGCAAGAGTCAAGGGCGTTGGAGATGGAAGGAACGTTTTACGGAAGCTTTTCGAGATCATGCAATGCGAAAGACCAGAATACAGAAGGCTTTGGACAATTTTTAATTGCGGGAAATTTATTTTTTCAATTGAACTTCGAAAATTGCCAAGCGAACCTTACTTTTTTTTTTTACAAAAATATGATGTCCTCCACGGATAACCGCACACCCAACAAAGACTATGCACAGTATCGCAACAGAAATAGTGAAAAAAAAAAAAAAAAGTAAAAATCACGCTGTAGCCCCGCCTGCTTGATTTTCGCAGAGAAACGTACGCGAAATCCAAGTCTAGACGAGAAACTGTCCCCGCCTTCATTTATTTTGGCCTTTGTGATAAAGACGGTTGTTTTCTTTGTGATAAGACGGTTGTCACGCATCAAGGTCAACGCGGCGCAAAGGAAGGCAAAACTCTAGGTAAAACGAAAGGCGGGAACACTTCCCCCTCTCCCCTCAAATACCGTGGGCTTTTCTTTGTGACAATCAAGCAGACGGGGTTAAAGCCGAATTAGTACAATTTTTTGGGGGCCTGTCGTTATCCCCTGGAGGACTTCATATTTCTGTAAAAAAGTGGAGTTCGCTAGGCAATTTTCAAAGTTTAATTGAAAAAATAAAATTTCCGCAATTAAAAATTGTTCACACTATTCCTCAATGGTGGCAAAATTTTCCAGAAGGTAATTGCCGGAAGTCTGACAATCCTCCGGCGAGTACGTAGCCAGTTAGAATTTTTTATCACCTTAGGTGAAACACCCTGCATAATATAATAAAGGAATGATGATACAAATGAGTACTATATTCTTAGCTCGGCTTTTGCTTACGTGTGCTGATGCTGAGGAATCCAATCATTTTTTTACTCGTAGCAACCATGCACAATTGGTTTCCCTATATCAACGGAAACGACTTCCACAACGAACGTTACCTAATCTGAGCTGTTTTCTCTCTTGGCATGGGTATGCATGCCTTCTTTTAGGGTTACAGTACCCAAAGGTTTCTTAGACGATCCGCAGGGCAATCAGCCTGCAAACGACACAAAGAGGAATTCCCCACGATCAGAGCCGTAGCGAGGCAAGTTTGCGACCAGGGCAGGGTAAATCTGAAGCGCCCCCCCGTTCCCTTCTCCAACTGCTGTCAGAAGCCCTGTAAACAAATAAATTAAAATGCTTATTTCCACCGCCGAGATCGTAAATTCAAATTTCCTTCGTTCCCGCTATCCTGTCCAACCAACCTGCCAGGGCCTGCCGTTCAGAGCCCCCGAGGGCTTTCGCACACCCGTCGCTACGGCTCTGCCCACGATCCCCAACCTGAGTATGGCGGCAACCGCATGGATCAACTTTTGCCAACTGAATCGGGCCAACGGAGCGCCAACTCAGCGTGAACGGAACGGTATCGAAGCTATGCAACCGCATGGAGCAGAATGTCCACGTTGAGGTTGTCATGGTGAAGCGTCGGCCTCGCGTTTACCACCGCTTGTTGAACGCGATGTGACAATGCTTATTGTAGTAAACTGCTGTACACATTGTTTAGTAACATAAATGATATTTTAGCGGTTCTTGAAAAAGTACGGTGCTAATAACATCTAGAAATCAGGTGTTTACAAAAAAAATTGAGATACGAAGAGAATGTTCGCTTATGAGTGTTTCTAGCAATGCTCACTAAAGAAATATCAGACTACATTTTTGTTACCGTTATCTCCTCACACATTTCCGATTTGCCATGTGCCACAAATAATATTTTGATGTTTCATTTAGTCACCTTCACCTTGCACACACCTTGCCACCTCCTGCTAAACGATATATTTTAAGTTGATGTCCTTATACTGAACAAGTATGACGTTCCAAAGGGGTGGCCTCATTGAAACCCACGTCCAAGTCCGCGCGACGGGCCATGTGCGTGTTCTTCTAGGAGGCAGGGCGAAGAGGGCAAAGCCCGAAAGAAAAGAAGGAACAAAAAAAGCGCTGACAGGCATGGTCACAGTCACAGGTGACTTTGTCACGTGCTTGTGGCATTTCCTGTGAAGCGTGTTTTCATTGGCGCACACGGTTCCGTTGGGTGGTGTCACTTCCTCTCCTCAGGCTAAATATCTATCCTTGGCAGAAACCGGCTCATCGGTCCGTCGTCTATTGTTCGCTTAGTAGGTCACCGTTCCTTTCAAGTTCTGCTGCCATTCAGTTGGCAAAAGTGCTCCATGCGGTTGCCGCCTATGACTACTCTAGGTTACATTCACAAACAATACACAGGGGCAAAAGACGCATCCTGTCGCAGTGCCTTGTGTATGGCAGAAAGCGAAACACCCTGACATACACAAGGTCAACCAGGGACCACCGGTGGAATTTGCACTGTTTTTAGCATGCTTTGCTAATGTGTATGAGAATGAGATTTAGCCGAAAATTTAGCCAAAATTTTAAACGAAAGTTCGAGTCCTAGTCTGGACGAAATTGATTACTTATTCTAGGCACAACCCGGTTATGCTACAGAGGACACTCCTATTTGCTTTTCGTATTAGAAACCGATTTGACTGACCAGTAAAATAGAAATGAAGCAAGCGCCTTCTCAGCTACACGTAAATTTTGCAACTTTGCCATTCATCTTTAATTATGAAATGTTATCTCCCTGAAATTTATTATGACAACTATCTAAGTGGCTAGACCCAGGAGCGTTATCGGGTTGATTGCATCTAGACGAGCTATGCGCGGATTAACTTAGAGGGTGCGGACATCGAATAGAGACCTTTTACGAACAAGATACAAGCACAAGATAGGAATAAGAACAATTGTGATTCTGAGATGGGCGAGCAACACGCCGTGATTACCACTCCAAAATATAAGCCGGAAAAATGTATGCGGTAGGCAGTCCTCTTAGTGTGAACCTTTGACGTAATCTACCGTTACGTATTTAATTCATCTTAATTCCAGTAAATATGCTGATAATAATGACAAGCTAATCCAACTTTTCTTTATCGAAACCAAAAGTGCAAGGCAGATTTTTTGGAGAGCGCGAAAGGCGCAAAGCGCACTGTCTGCTAAGTGCATTGAGCTTAGGAACTTTCACTTCGCGGGTTTACGTGCTTTGGTATCTACCATTCGCATTATGTCTAAAAAAATAATAATAATAAAAAAAAAACACGAGGAAGGTAAACACAGTTGAAAAGGAAAAAAGATTCGCAGACTGACGCCACGGTTACAGTGACTGACGGCAAGTTCCCGAGTTCAATATCAATGAAACCAATACTCTACATTAAAAAAATAATGAACAAAATGAACGGCATAATTCACAGCAAGTCATGACAGAAAAGGAAAAAAAAAAGAAGACAATGAAAAGTACAGAAACAGCTCTAGCGGAAAACGGTCTTCTTTCGGTATTTGCCTGCGACATCTCTCGGGGAAGGCTGGGACTTACCAACCATGGTTACCAACTTACGCGGTAAATCTCGCTTGCTCCAGCCCATCGGTTTCGGTTGGCTGGGCGGTGAGTGGGTAGCTTTTAGGCATTCAGGCTTCCCTTGATACTCTCCGATTACGGTGAAAATTTCAGGGTTTGTTCTGTGCATAATTATCTCTCTTCAGTGCGGATTTTGCTTTCAAACAAGCACTAGAACAATCCGAAATGACAAGTTCCAAAATCCAATTTTCAGGTTTTCTTTACTAGTGTTTATAAATTACCTACGTCAAATATCAATAATACGGGGCTGTGGCACACTTGTATATCCCAGGACACAACGCTGCAAAAAACTACATAGCGCTATTTTCTTTTTTCTTCGCGTTAAAAGCGCGGCAAAGATGAGCAAAAAATGAGAATATGGTCATGTTCCTCGCTTTATAGTAGAACAGCTGAGCGAATGTATAAACAAAAGGGCGCTTGTAGCACATTTGTAGAGAAATAAATGCTTTCCTACGACATCAATACTTCCAACGTCAGACAAATAGGAGAGGCGCCATCTCTTGGCAAACATGGCCGTTTTCACAAGAGGAGTGGGACCGAAGCCTTAAATAGGTTGCAAGTGCATATAAATTTATTTTATTTTCATGCTGTAAGTTGTTGACATACCTTATGAATGTGGCCCGGTAAAAGCTATTTTCTAGGTGTCCAAACAATATGGCACCCGTTGCCTCGAGCCTATCGTCAGTATACTCCTCAAAGAATACTTGGGTAACCTTTAAAGTCTGAAATAATCTTGCGCTGCACGGTAGACATAGGATTTTTCTATATTAATTACATTATAATATATTAAAAATGGTCACTCTGCCCAAGCAATGGGAGCGAGAATAGCATTTCGTGTGTGAATGAGTTGTGGTAATCTTATCCCTTATAATAAAGAAGGACGGAAACACAGGAGCGGCCCCTCCGACAGTTTCCAACCGGGACGACCCGCAGGGTGCACTCAATGTATTGCTCCGTAGACGAAACCGTGCTCGGCGAATGCAATACATCCTGGACAAGTTGGACGCACGTCACAGTAAACGTCAAGGCATATGTTACCTTAAAGCGACGGTCTCGTACACCCTGGCCTATCCACAAAGCGTACCATTCGATTCCTCATATATGAAAACGTAATACTGTGAATTCGCTCGTCCAGAATCGTCACGGTTATTAAATAAACGAATTAAGTTCATAAGAACAGCGCCAGCACATTGCGATTTCTGTTGGCAACAGCGATATCCGCTACGATGGCAGACCGCTTATAGGATGAACAAATCGTCCTGCTCTCACGCCTTCTTGCAGCGGTGAGAGCAGACGACTTCCAAAAGGTGCTCGAGGATCACGGCGACGGCAATAAATTTGCTGCATGTGGTCTGGTCAAACGAAAGACGCGTATTGTAAAATGTGGCCGAACAACAATGTCAATACGTCTCGCATCTTCATTTCGAGCGGCAGTTTACGTGGATGACTCCACCTAATAAAGGCAGTTGACGCTTATTTACTAACCTGTCTCGTATCGTTCCGTATTTTGAGCACTTCTAGTTCGTCTTACCTACGAAAGAATATACGTATGGAAGTGGTGGAAACGTAACCCGGGTGTATAACAACTCTTTTGTCGACGACAATGTGACGAAAGTGGATATAGAAAAGCACCTGTTGGAGTCACACACTCGAAACATCTTCAAACAAAAGGTCTGACTGTCACACGCGCGTGCGTGTACTCCTCACGTTTCGTTCACGATGCATATGAGGTAAGAGACGTTCTGCGGGCACGATATGTATGGGACGGCGCCGGACGCAGCTCGAACTAAAAGATGTCGGCCGTCACGCAGTCAACTGTTAGCGGCAACGGTGTCCAAAGAACTGGATACGCGCAGTATTGAAATGTAGGTATTACTTTGTTGATAATAGCCAAAAGTGATGTGTACAGAAATTGCCGGCACCGCACGCACGGCAGTCCCGCGTACCTCGGAAGGAAGTGCTTGATCCAGCAGGCTACATCAGTTTGTTTTGCATATAGCCTCTCTAAGGTATTATCCCTACCGGAGCAGTATATCGCCAAACTATGCTCAATAATGTTGTCTTGTACCCCTTCAGTAGCTGGCACTATCCGATGAGAGTGGCACTCCTTCCTGTGCCAGAATCAACACCTATTAATGGGTCACAAATATAACAACTCCAATTCGCAGGCTTCACAGCTCTATTTATTTTTTTCCTGCACATTGCTGATGTGAGAAAAGTATTGCATAATATACATATGTAAGTTATATCCACAAATCAGTGTTGTGATTATATGATGTTCAAGCAGCAAAAGACAAGACAACCTTGTTGACAGGACAGGACGACAGGCTGCTCAGAGCTTGCTGCTTGAACATCATTATGACTACCCGATACCAACAACCCAATTTTAACACAATTGGCCAGTCCTGTGGACGTACATTACAATAAGGGACAATAAAAGATGACTACATAAACACTAAACTTCCGCAAACTTTAAATTCAGCGTGCTGGACATGTTAGTCTGCAACCGCTGATATCGAATCAAAATGTGAGCCAGTATGGGCTCATGAACACACCGGTGTAACATGAGCAAAAATAAGACTGACGACATGTCGACAAGTTGCAAACCGCTGTTCCATGTTACAAATTTGTCATGCACGTCTAGGCATTTTTGGTATTTTTTAAACATTTACACATCTTTCATATTCAACGTGCTGGGCATCTATTGTGCAACCCCTGACACAATCAAAATCTGAGCCAGTATGGGCTCATGAACACACCGGTGTAACATGAGCAACGATAAGCCAGACGACATGTAAACATGTTGCAAACCGCTGTTCCATCTTACGAATTTGTCATGTACGTCTAGGTATTTTTGATATTTTTGAAAGTTTCTAAACATTTCCAAATTTTTTATATTCAACGTGCTGGACATCTTAGTGTGCAACCCCTGACACAATCAAAATCTGAGCTAATATGGGCTCATGAACGCACCGGTGTGACATGAGCAACAATAAGCCAGACGACATGTAAACATGTTGCAAACCGCTGTTCCGTCTTCCAAATTTGTCATGGATGTCTAGGTATTTTTGACATTTTTGAAAGTTTCTAAACATTTCCAAATATTTTATATTCAACGTGCTGGACATCTTAGTGTGCAGCCCCTGACACAATCAAAATCTGAGCCATGGGCTCATGAACACACCGCCATAACATTAGCAAAATACGGCTGATCCATCTTGCACATTCGTAATGCACGTCTAGGTATTTTTGATATGAAATACTATAATCATCCATGATGATAAGAGCTTATTCGATGCAGAAGCATCGTCTTTGATGCAGATATGTTGGATGGTCCTGAAAAGGGCTTTTTTTTTTCATAGGCCAGGGGTAATTGAAGACGTTGACGTAGATCAGCTTATCCTTGATTTTGTCATTTGCTCCAGGTGTAATGACAAGAATGGAAAGCCTTCACTTATCACGTTGACAACCTCCTGCCGCTTGCGGGAATGGATAGAGAGAGCAGCTTTCTTCAGCAGTCTATCCAAGTTCTGATACATATATGACCAAATCTGAAATTTTGCATAACGTACCATGAAACACACATTTTTATATGCAAATAAAAAGCTGCGCAACAAAAACAAACCTTACAACACCTTTCAGGAGAATACAACACCATGTGTACGTGACTGATCGAAACAGGTTCCGGATTGTGCGCACAACACACATGCTGGTATTAGCGAGCAGTGTCTACACACACACCTGCAATGTTAGTACAATTTAGAATGGTGTCACGATCAAGCGGAACATATATACGCAAAAAGTGCGCTTTTATGGATGAGTCTTACCCGCGTCAATCGATTCCGGATCATCCACTACTTTCACTGGCTAACCACGTTGTTGTGGCAAAGGGTCAGTAGCTAAAGGTTCGTCGACGTCCTCGGTTCTTCAATCGATCGGCGCCGATGAGCTCATCTTCACCGCTTAGTGACAGGGACCCGTCACTATCGCTAAATTTGCTATCAGACATTATGACGTCGCGCGTGACAACTTTCAAGCGCAAAGCACATACACCTCCGACTGTACACCTCCGACTCCGGTCGCCCAATGGGCGAGCTGCCACCATAAATACCATAACCACGTCACATGTGACGTTGCATGAGAGGGAGTTGAATCCAGCTGTGACTTCCGTCGTCTGCTGTCACGGCATATTCCTTCAATTTCTCGAAAACCACTTCGTTGTTCTGGTTGAAACTTCGCGATTGTATTTCTGTAGCACTCTTGAATATAATTTCAGCTAAGTTTCGGAATCGCTCGATCTGTACGAGACCGTCCCTTTAAAGATGGCGGTGCCTTAAAGATCGGCGGCCTAAAAATATTGTAAAATGCGCGGTTGTTGTTTCTGGGCGACGTTTCGGATGTCTTTCGATCACGGTAACCATTTTTATCTGATAATGTCGCACTAAAAGGCGCAGTTATCCACATAAGGTCTCGTACTGTTGTCGACTGCCAAAGATGTGATGACGAGCGCGCGGAAAGACTCACTGAGCCGTCGCGATGTACTTCAGCTAAGGAGAAAAAGGCTACCACGACACCGCATGGTTTACGCTGCCAAAATATGACCATCTCGTGGCTCTATGGCGACAGATATATGTCGGTAGCGGCAAAACGATGTGTAAACAAAGCCATGCGACGTGAGAATGAGATTTTCTATGACGTGTGATCAGGACAGGATGGCAGTTTTGCAAACGGAACCTGCTTGAGGGTAGCTGCATACAATGGCGGGTTTGTGCCACCCCTTTGGGACGAGCGTAGCCCCTTTCGCATCGCGTTTTAGGGTACTCCTGTCTACCACGTCACCGCTCACGTCAATGTCCAGACACCACGACGCCACCAACGCAGACGACGCGACCTGTAGTTGTGCCATTGTTCAGATGGTGGTATTATGTTGAACGCACCGCTTGCAGTTTCATTTCTGTACGTGCAGATGTTTACTCTTCTATTTGGAGACCAGTGTACAGAACGCAAAATGAGTACTCGGGACAGGAAACAACACGTGTGCCAGCGGTGGCTTCCAACGTATATACCCGGAACAGCATTAATCAGGTTTGCACAACAACAGATAATATCAAATGACTCTGCGGCACAGTGGCAGGTCCCAGACGAACGATTCAAGATGACTCGAACACACACAGGAGACAAAACCGACTGATCGCGTACTTACGAATGAAAAGTGTTGCCGTGACAGAGCTGGTTTATGTCCAACGAAAGCTGCAGACAGGACAAGAACGCATTACCATATACGTTTCTACAGTGGTGCTCACATTTTCACAATAAACAAATTTTGAGAAGCAAGCTCAGACGAAGAGCAGCGCGAGAAACAAAGACTTGCAAGACGGAAGAGCCTTGTAAGTGACGTCTTTAGACGTCACTTGCATGACTACTGCATGCACTACTATGACTAATGCTAATGCATAAATGCATTACATAATAAATAACATAAATAAATAACATGACTAATGCACTAAAGACGTGACGTCTTTAGAGACGATCACGTGGTGGGCAGGACGTGATGGCCATTTTGAGTCGAGCGACCGCTTGAGGGCGACTACGCTAGTCTGGAAGGTAGTGCCGCTGTTTGTGTTTCTTTCCTCCATGCTTGCCATACCCCATTTTCATGGGCATGTGGCAGGAGTATTTGCCTCTTCGGCTGCAAAACGACTGTTCCAACACACCCAGCGTTGCAACGTTCACAGTGCGTATACCTCGAGATACCCCCCCCCCCCTCCGAAGAAAAAAAGAAGGAGGGACAACCACACGATCACCGAGCTTGGACAAACCTGATGATGAAATTACCAACATTGCTCGGTTAGTGCAGCTCTAACGACTTCGCAATCGTCAGGCATCCACGCGACTTCGGAACGACTTCAACAGACACCGAAGACTCGTGAAGCTGAGAGGCTACTTTGTGATATCGAACTTTTAAACACGGCTTATCAACTTATGGAACAATTAACCAATTTCGTTGTTCTGAGGCAGTCAATTTCGTGACCGGGAGTATCGTGCCGGAGAATATCGAGGCCCTCCCATGTAGCGACACAGTGTGTACGACGTCCGCGTGTAAAATATGCCGGCAGACTGTGTTGTTTCTTTCCTGCTTTTGTGACCTCCCGTCATTGCAACCTGCCGATAGCACCCGTTCCCAACTTGCCGAATGTGGTTGACGTTTTCGTCAAGAGAACCTGTTGATCTTCGTCTGGCAAGCTGAAATTCTACTGGTTCTCTCCGGACCTAAGAGATGCGCAGAATGACGTGTTTGGGATATTTCTATCACACTAGCAAGCCACTTGAGTGCCGTTCAAACCAGAAGTAAAAAAAAAAAACAGAACTACACTTGTGGATGGGAACAAAGAAGGATGGGATAACAGTTGATGATTCCGTCGAACGTTTTTCTTTTAGTATCGTTCTCATAAGGAGCCTTTGCTCGAAATTTCTACTGTAGCCTCTTGATTTGTTTTTCCTCTTCGAGTACACCCGTCCTTGTCTTTTACTCTTGTTTTGTGCACCTGGCAGTCCGTTTTATCGTCTTGACACGTTGAGTTCGAACCCACGACTTTGGGACCTGTGGGTTGATACCCATCGAACTAGTCCACCGAGGCTGGTACACGAACATGTAATAAGCACGTTCAGTCAGTGTATATTTTTCATTTGCAGGTGATGGAAGATGATGCTGCTTTCAGACGTGACGGCGATATGGATACGGAACACAACAGACTGATGGCCGAATGCTTGGTGACGTTCGATGACGCACAAAAGATGGGCGGGAATGTCTCGGAACTTCGGGAAGAGCTCATAAAGGTAACATATCGCAAATGCTTTGATACACCTGTCTTCAATGGTCGTTGACAGCAACGACCATTGAACGTAGGCGTAACAAGCAGGGGTGGACATTCTCACGAGGGAAGATGAGGGTGCGCTCAGCCTCAAATCATCATCACCTCACGAGGATTGATCTCAAGTGAGGCGAGGAAAAATATCCGTCAGATTCAGGTGAGGTGAGGTGAGGAAAATGTTTCGAGAGGGACGTTGAGGTGAGCTAAAATTTTCGAGAACGAGACTGAGGTGAGACTATTTCCAATTATGAGATTACATAAAAGGGCACGGAGAGCCAACGTCCTTCATTACTAAGGTAACAGAAAGGGTCTTGTACTGTAAGTAAAGACTTTCAGTTGAATCAAATACATGATACACTCCCATAAACGAATTTCACCGCGTAGCACTCTTGTACCGAATTATAATCTCGAATGATATCGTTATCTGCCCTGATCTGATGATAACTGGAGGCGTACGCCTTTTTTGTGACAGTTACGAGCAACAGAAGTGTCATAAAAAAGGTGCACGCCTCCCGTTTTGAACAAATCAGGGCTGTTAACGGTATCATGCGAGGTGATAGTGGGCTATAGGAGCGTGCTCTGTGGTGATGCGGTGGTTCATTTTGGAGGCTGTAGAGATGTCAGATCAGATACATGTGCAAGTGAACATCACCTACGTGTGCTTTATGTATTTAGCTGAGATCTCAATATAGTCAAAGTAGTCAGTCTGTATGCATATGTGTTTCACATAATATTTGGAGCGACGGTACATGACAACCAATGACGTTACCAGAGAGCGGTGTAAGAGATGGAGACAACAACACGCTCTTTTATTGCAATACGCGTACATACTGCAATATATTCCGTATTGCCACAAGTTGAACCATTGAGCTTTTAGTAATCAGTTAGCAATAATGAAATTAGGTGGAAGGGCACATTAGGCTTTTGTCTTCATAAAGTAATTGCATTACTAAGTGAAGAAATATGTCACTAGTAATCTGTACAGCTCGCCTACCCCACCTACCTGAGAAGGTCCCAGAATTCCGGCTGCATATGAATACCTCTGCTATTTAAATAATATTGGTCGAGAATAAAAAATCGCAACAGACAAAAATGGAAGATGTTCAAGTATAACTGAAGACCATCCCGTAAACGACCTTCGCGGCTCCATTATCATTCCCGCATGAGAGATACTCCGTAAAGGCAATTCCTGCCACTATGAAAAAGAAAAACTTCTGAAAATTGCTTGGGTGTTGCAACTTCTCTACGGATGTACCCTACGTTCAGTCTTCACTGCTTGTACATGTAGCGAATGTAGATACTTGATGAAGGAACGATGAACCGAACAAGGTAATGAATCTTAATTGCAGGTGCTTCAGAAATTTTTGTCAGGAATCAACCAACGAGCAGTGAAATATCAACTACGACACACACACCACTCGGAATATTTTTCTTATTCCGTGGTAACGCCGGATCAATCATAATTTACGGAAGCACATGGACTTAACACAACATATCAAGAATTTAGTGCAGACGTTTCGTCTCCCATTCGGGAGGCATCATCAGTGCAAAAGGCAGCCATGAGAGAGTGACACAAAGTCGATATTTAAGAAGGTCGACATAGATCTCCGAGAGAGGACCACGGTTCACGTTGCAAGGAAGTGGGTCACCTCGAATGCGCCACGATTCCGGGAGCTTCCTGGGCCAGCACCTTTGTTCGTGAGCCAGAGTCTCCCCATTTGGAAAATCGAAAGTATGGCCGGTCGTCCAACAATGGTAAAGCAATTCCGTCTTTGACCTTGTCGCATGTGTAGCATAGTCCACGTCACCTTCGTGCTCTTTGAGACGGGTATAGCGTTTGCGACCAGCTTCCCCTATGTATACTGCGACGCAATCTTGCATTGTACCCGGTAAACAACGCCGCTCTGGGAAACGGGGGCAACAGGGTCTTTCGGCTTGGACAGCATACTTCGAAGTTTAATGAAAGGCTTAAATGTTGTCTTGATGTTTAGTGGAAGAAGCACTCGACTAACCGACTCGGATACACGTTTGACGTACTGAATGCATACAGTGCCTTGATTGAAGTCGCGTTTGTTGAGCGGTCGCTTTTTCTCTTGCATTTCGTTGTTTTTTCGTGTTAACAATAAATTGTTTGGGATAGCCGCGGTTAGCTAGTGACATGTTAATAGTTGCCTCCTCTTCTGCGCGGAATTCAGAGGTTCAAGTGAGACGAAACGTTTGCAGCAACTTGTTGATTTTTTGTGTTAAGTCGGTGTATTTGTGTATTTTTCTTAATATGTCTTCCACCGGCTGTTGGAACATTTTTGTATCGGAAGCACATGAGCTGACAGAAGCAGTCTGCTGCTGCGCGGTGAACAGTGCAGCTTCCACATAAAATCTGGTTTCTGTCATGGAAGGTCGCCGCGGGCGAATGCGACGTGCGTTTTCTGAGGCAAAGTACGAAAAGATCGAGCTCGTTGGTGGATTCTCCCGTTCCTGACATGGCACAGCTAAATAGCAGAGATATTATTGTTATGTTGCCTGCCCCAAGGTGCGCCCCCCACCAACGGACGCCACGCTGCTGCACGTTCCAAGTTGACTTTGCATCATTTAATTGACTGTACACTCTTAACTCGGTACCCTTTATTGTAACTTTTAGCAATGTGTAACCTTTATACAGACGTAGATTTCCAAATATCGTAGAGGTTACACGTCCGATACCTCTATTTAGAGGTTAAACACAACTTGTAATGCGACACTGGAGGAGCAGTAGAGGTTACATCAGTGTTCAACGGAAATCCAATCGTCGTAACTTATAAATGTACCCTTTATGGGAACGTTATAACTTCTAAAGGAATTCCGCGTTTGAATTTCCTTCGCTTGTTTTTCTTGTTTCTTTGGAAGGTAACCTGTGTAAAAGGTACTGCTCAAAAGTCACTGCGTTCTCGTTCAAGCCGCACATTCAATCATTCAGTACGAAAGTGTCGGATCAGTGTGCGTTACGTTATTGTGTCTCTGCGTCTGTACGAACTGCGGATCGTGTTCAGAATTGTGAAGAATGCACAAGGGTCAAGTGACGGAACTTTATCACGGTATTTCTGCGGTATGTTCACTACAAAGTTTACGTGGTTACGTTTTTGCTGGACAGTCTAGGAACACTAATCAAAGCACAGTCTGTCTCTCTAACACGGTTCAACGGTTCAACACAGCGTGTACGTGTGCGTCTCACGTCCGTTATTTGCTTAGTCCTTTGTCATCCTTGTGTTTTACTTATTCGTGTGCTTCTGAGTAACCATAGCCGCGTCGCTGATGTGTCATTCTGACATATCAGAAAGCAATAGAAATGTTTTCGGCGTACTGGTGAGGAAGTTGCAACAACGTGGGACTGCAAAGAGTCGACCTCCTTGAAACTGAATGTCGTTCATCACAGCTGAAGTGTTGGTATTGTGACGTCCTCGTGCTCTTGCCTCAGCTGTAGTTCCAGGTTTGCCAATTAAATAATACATATGCTCCAGTTGCAATTATTTCTTTCTTTCTTTTGTTGTGCATGTGAATCTGTACATGTAGTGATCACTCACTTTTCGTCACTGGATGCCCTTAGATGAATTACGTATATTATAGCTATATGTTCCGAATGACAGTGTGCGTTCTGCACTGATGAGAGCTCATTTTGAGGACCATTTGTTCTGTAGCGTCTGTGAGGAGGCGAGCATCTTAGAAACAGCCATGACTTGCGGAACTGTAACTTTTACGTCGGTGTGGCGGTTAGGAGACAGTAACCTCTATTTATAGGTGTTCTGTGTAACGTTTATAGACGGTATTGCCCATAAGTTACAAGGTAACTTCTGAAATAGAGGGTAAAAATTTTGAAATTTTTACCCTTTACTAGAAGGTACCAGGTTTAGAGTGTATACCCAGTGTATAATGCTCCCCAGTTGGTTGAAACAATGTGTCTGAGCCTGGGACACTATTCGTCGGAATGTCTCCTTTAAAATGACATACTTTGTATGGCCAGTATTAACGCAGATTCGTTCAAACCAGTTAGATATTCAAAGTTTCCATTGCTGTATGAGCATACAAGAAACTTTTTTCGACCCACTGCGCCGGGCGTGCTCATTTTAATTAACTAATTGATTTAGTTGCGAAAGCTCATGGCACTGGCTCTTGAGACAATATTACGTCGATGCAGGCCCCACCGCAAACAGTTACACGCAGTGCAGTTTGTGAAAGAGGTACGTAACGTGTACTTCTAATAATGTTAGCTGAATTCTATTGAAGCATCATATTAGCCGCGTTTATAAAGACACGAACGATACGTCTCGAATGCAGTTGGCGAATCAAATCTATTTGTTCACTTGTTGACCGAGCGTATCGTATGCAGTACGCGAAAGGCAGGTGGATAGAGACGGTGAATGATTCAGATTATGCATATCGAGGGAGAGTGCAGATTATGGGAAGGCGTTCGCCGCGAGTCGTCTTCTAATGCCAGTCGGATGGACAAAATGGCCACGTCGGAGTGTTCTCTGCCACACTATGTTTTGGATGTAGTGGTTAGTCCACACTGATTGCAGCAGCCGGACTTGCAGCCGTACAGCAGAATCCGTTCTGAAGTACGCGTGTAAACGTGGTGTGTGCTCCACGTGTTCACATTCAGCGCAGTAGTAGGAGATCACGGGAAACGGCTCTATTTGTGGAAGCGTATCTCGAACTTCCCAATACCGCTGACGATGAAACTCACCATTCATCATCATAAAACAAAGTTGTTTTTTTTGTTGTTGTTGTTGTTGTGGCCAATATCACATCCATGTAAACAGCGGAGCATCGTCTTTTCAGTTTCGACTATATTCAATAGGCTCGTGTGGCGTTCATATAAAGGCTACTTGTGCTTGTTTAGTTACGTACTTTTAGATAACATATTTCGGCGTAACGTCGTGTTTACATCTTCATTGCAGGTGATCAATGACCGCTACGAAACCATGAAGCAGTATCACGAAATGCTGCAGGGTGTTCAAAAAGTACGTCCGGTTTCCACATATCGCTAGTGAGTACATGATGCATGTCGCATAATCCAATTACCGCATTTTTTACAGTTCCTGGACCGCGGGATCAAGGGAGATATAGGACAGCGTGAATATGAAGAAAAGATCGAGAAGGTAGGCGCTATAGTGCTACTTTATATGGTTTTATCCAGCCGGTACCTAACCTGTTCTAATTGTTAACAAGGACGAAACATGCCTTCGGACTTTTTTTCTTCTTTCTCACATATTGGATAATCATTGCAAGATATCATTTATAGTCGTATATAAAGTGTCGTTAACAGTCATCAGTCAACATCTAAGGAACTCATATGTTACCAGACGACATTTTTTTAATATCTTACTTCATGATTGGAATCTATTAGATTATTGATTAGCATTGATTACCACAAGTATTCACCACGATTAATGTCCTAATCGTCTCGCACCGCGCCATAAAATCTCACAACTACCACTTGTACATCAAACGAATCTCCATACTAGCTTTCACAACGCATTTATTTGTTTATTTACCTATTTATATCGGCAGAACGCTATAAAGAGCGCCGGACACAGTGCCTGTAAAAAAAGTGATCGAAATTGGCAGTGAGACGTTTATCTCTGTGAATCGCATGCGCTCTGTTGCCGCTGGGGTGTTGGTGTTAAGACCTGCTTGATATAGGTTGAAAAATGCTGTTTTTTTTCTTTTCAAATAATATCTCTGCTCTTTGTTCTTTCCGACGCTCGTTATGGGCGGTTGCTCAACAGTAGCACAATACGTCGACAGGTAGTAGGAAGGCTGGATTTCTTATTAGCGAGCTCTTTGCCCGCATCTTGTTGATACTGTTGGGGACTAGAACTATCCGCTTCAGAAAGAAGAATGCCATGGACTTCTTTGCCGAAAACAATTGCGGTAGGCAGTCACTAAAATATATTTCGCCATCACTATTCAACAAATACAAAGACCGAAACCTTATAGTAATAATTCGTGGTTTTACGTCGCCAGACAACCGGGATCATTTACACTGGTCGGGTCTGTAGATTAATTTTGCCCACCCGAAGATCTCTTAACGTGCGCCGAAAATCTCGACACACGGCACAGCACATTTAACGTCCTTTGCGGGAGATGGCGTGTATGAGCAACCTGTACCTGTACAGAGCTGCGAAGTTCTTCATCAGGTTCTTACGGCCATTCGGACGTAGTAAATGTTCTGGATAGGAAGCAAAGTAGCAGTGACGTCCATATGAGAAAGTGCATCGGCAACTGGGTTGTCCACTCCCTTGACATGGTCGACTGTAAATTCGCTGATGAAAGAGAGTCGTTGGGCTTCTCTGGGTGAATGTCCGTCGGCTCCTTTGGAGAGAAACGCGAAACTGAGCGGTTTGTGATCCGTGAGGATGTGGAATGGCCGCCCTTCCAAAAAGTTGCGGAAGTGACGGATGGAGAGATAAGCCTCTAGCAGCTCACGGCCGAAAGTGCTGTAACGAGCCTGCTGCAGCGCCGAAAAAAAGAAAAAAAAACGTCCCATACCAGTCCTCGTTGCAAGATATGCTGGAACATCGTCTTTACTCGTACTGTGTATGGTGACAAGAACCCAACGGGTCGAAGAGACGTGCGGGCTGTTGAAGTACAGAGCGCTTCGTATTCTAGGCGAGATTCAGGAGGACGTCCAGCACCTTGTCGTACGAGAATTTTAAGGTGTCGTTTGTCCTGTTCCACGAGACTCTCAGTACTTTGTCCATGGTTGGATCGATGAACGTTTTACGTTCGGTACCGCCGTTCGTCGGTCGTTCCGGAGATATTCCTGGAGTTCTCGAGAGTTCGTAGTCCACTTCTTTTGCTCTCTACCTGCCGTCTTCAACACGTCGTTCGCCTTCTCGTAGAGCTGCTTTGCCTCGGCAATATTGATTGCACCGATACGCAAAGCGTCCGCATAGAAGCAGTCGATAGGTGGAGCTGCCATTTCGTCTTTGCAGCTTTTCGTGTAATGGTGCAATGTAGCGCTGAGCAGAAATGGGCTGGACATTGTACCAAACGATACCCGTGTCATCCGCCACTCTTGAATGCTTGGGTACTTTGCCTGTGCGTCGGCGGATCGCGGTACCACAGAAAGCGAAGGGCGTCTCTGTCGCTTCCGTCCTCCTCGATCTGGAGGAAGGCTTTGCTGGTGTCGGCAGTAAGAGCTATCTTGTTGAGACGGAATCTGAGCAGAATCGGTGGCAGTCCATTCATTAGTGGTGGTCCCTTTTCCAAGTGATCGTTTAGGGAGACTACGTGAGGGGCGTACGAGGAAGCATAAAAAACCACGCGAGTTTTTGTCGACACCCATCGTTCAGCATCACAGCGTTGTGTGGCACGCAATACACTGGGGTGCTGGACGACATCGTTGGTGGCACCTTCTCCGCACGACAGTGCACCATGTAACTCCTGATTTCTTTGTAATAGTTTTCTACCATTCCTTCCGACTTGAGGCGTTTCATTATTATGCAGTCGTCTTGGCGCAACCTCGCGGTTATCACGAAGATTCTCGGTGTTTGTCCGTTTCCAGTTCATCCTGACTTGGTACCGACCGTCTACGCACTTGACGTTTCGTTCAAACTCCTTGAGAACCTCGCTGTTGCGTTCGGTGTTGTCATTCGGTGGTTCCGTGACCACGATAGTTTCGAGCTCCCAAAGTCGACACAGTGATGTTGAGTCATCGGTATCGACTTTAGCGCCGACTGGAAGCACGCACACGACAGTGTTCGTTACATTTTTGACGCTCGTCCCCACTCGAGTTGGGCCCTGAAACCCCCACACCTATTTCGATTCGACTGTTACTAAATCTTGATAAGTAGGTGACCTTTGTAGGTGTCCCGTCAGGAACCTCCATATCTGATCTGTGCCGGGAAGCGAGGATAGTCCACTTCCGCCTGTACGCTTGAGAACATCAGTCGATCTGCAATGTCATGACTATCATTCTTCACTGCAGCTATGAGCGACAGGTCCGATGGCGTCTGAACGAGATCCTGGCAGATTAACGGGATAACGATGGCTTTGATGTCGTATTCCCCGGCGTCGTACTGGCTGCGGAGGCACAACGTGGCCACCTTTCGTTGTTGAACACGGCTCGTGGTGCTATCTGCGAACATATCTAGCTGCAAGTTGACCAACGATAGGAGCCTACAGTTTCTGCGCGACGTATTCGCGTATGAAAGGTCGCTGACTGCCGCTGTCTATGATCCTTCGTATGTAAGTACATTTGTAGAGTGTGACAGCCCAAACTTGGAAGACTGGAAGCAGTACCGCGGAATCGTTGGCATTTGACGGTGTAGTCCCGCAAGAAGCCACTAGCCACCGCACATCAATGTTACATGACGTCCGCCGCAGTGCTCACAGGTCACTTTCGTTCGGCATTCGTTCGATCGATGACCCTTTCTTGTACATCGAGACCATCATCCTTCTCTTGTTAAAAGTTTGTTTCGTTCGGAAAGTGGCAGGTCTCCCGTACATGATCCGGTCGCATGGTCATTGGTTCCGCAAAAGAGACGTGGATGTTGATTCGGGTCGCTCCAACTTGCAGTACAGCCGCTCTACTTCTGCTGCGTTGCTGCTTCCTGTTGTAATGCTGTCGATCCGAATCAACGTGCACGCCTCTTTTGCGGAGCCAATGACCATGCGACCGGATCATGTACGAGAGACCTGCCAGCATGCAACACATCCGCTCTACTTCTGCCGCTTTGCTGCTTCCTGTTGTGATGCTGTCGATCCGTGGACACTCTTCGTTGGGCAATTCCGGATCGTTCACGACTCTCAATTTCTATTCTGAGGAATCTTTGTGAGACCACCCACGTCCTGTTCTTCGGTGGAGGTAGAGCCGTTATCACAGAACTCGTTGTCTTCCTCGTCGACGCCGCGGTTGGAGTGTCGAGACCATAACTGTCCCGTCGATGAAACTCCAACATCAAGTCCAGAGGCAACAATGTCAGCAGGATGTCTCCCAACGTAGCCGAGTGTGTCTCGATGTGAACTCCGAGAGCGGGCAACCCTCTGCTGTTGGCCTGCACGCTGCCATACAGTGTCCGTAGAGTATGGACGTCGCCTGATGATTTGAGGATGACAACTTTTTTCAGTCTTCCTATATATTCCCTTCAGATGCCCTTGCGATCACCGAAACGCTGAGTTAAGTTCACAATAGCGCCATCGAACGTTGTGTCAACCACCTGCAGTTCAGATATAGCGGAAGCAGCTAATCCACTCAGTTGGTCTTCCAGGTATTGTAATTTGCCACTGGTTGACAAATTGGGGTTGTCGTGAACTGACAGTGTAAATTGCTCCCAGAAGTGCTGCCACTGAAGCAAATCGACATTGAAACGCTGTAGACTAAGCTCAGGCAATGTGACACACGCCTTCCGTTCAGTGGGTCTTGGCATTGATATCCCAGGTGAAGTTACACTCGTCGCTGATGCTGAAACAGTCTTGTCTTCGGTGCTATTATAGCTTCGACAGTCTCGTCCTCGTATTTGATTATGGCAGTGTACTCCTGTGTTATATCATCGTCCTTAACAAATGGCTCGATTTCTTCATTGAGTTGTTCGAACTCATCGTTACTTGCCGTTAAACGTTAGAGGAGACACTAAAAATGTCTTCCGTCGTGGATTCGATAGAGAGAGCATCGCCTATCTTGTTGACGAGGTCCGTAATATGGACGCATCGGACAGGCCTCTTCGTTTTGACGCGTTCCATCGTTGTAACCGCAGTTGTCGGTACAAGTTTCAGTATCTAGGCTTCCTGGATTTTGGCACCATGTTGCGGAATGCTGGTTCCATTCGTTGCGTTAGTATAGCTCGGACAAAGAAACAGAACTACGTCTGTTCGATATGAAGGAGAACAACACGCTCTTACTTTATTCGATACAGAACCAGAAACTCTCACAAGGAGAGAGAGATAGAGAGAAGGAGGAAGCGGGAACGCCAGACTAAACAAAGCACGAAGCCGAGATTACCTCCGACTTCGATCGGATTTCACCGTGGCGTAATGGGTCTCGGGGTCATGTACACAAACTCGGCGTGTCAGTGTCTCGTACGCAGTCCTCTGAGGGGGCTTCACACAACATGTGTAAGCCATCCATCGGTTGTTATTCACTGGTGTTTTAAACGTTTGGTGGACGCCGCTTGACCGGTTTCTCGTGTACCTTGTAAATTGTCTTTATGTAGCCTTTTCTTGAGACCTGTCTCGGTTTTGGATTCGTGTGAGTATTTAATTTTGCTTCCTTGTCCAATAAATTATTTATTGGTTTAAGGTGTCCTATGTGTCAAGTGTCTTTTCGTTGCTCAAGCTCAGACTCTACTCATTTTGCGTATGATGCACCAGATTTATATTTTCTAATGAATCGATATCCGCCATATTTTTTAATGAACGGGTTTTTTTTGTGTGTGTGCTAGCTGAAAGAAGAATCAAGGCGGAAAGATGAGGAACATCTGAAGAACATTGCTGAACTTCACAAAATAGCGCTAACAAAGGTGATTGTACAGCTTTGACACTTTTCACAGTCGCAGCAGTTCGGGAATAACCATGCGTCATTTTACCATTTTTCAGGTGGAGAAGGAAGATATGGGTCGAAACTCAGAAGGCATAACTATCTTGGGAACTGTGACTCAGATCATCAATTTGATCAGCTCATTGATGAAGGCGGCAGAGAGGATTCCGGATCTAGTGGAAATGTTTCAGCGAGTAGGACAGTTAATAGACCGTCCGAAGGGTAAATGAGGTATGGAAATGTTCTCAGCCTCACGAACGCGACCTATGAGTAATCTCTTCTGTGCAAGCGACGACTACGTCATAGGATACATATTTGCTTTAAGTTATACCCTGATAGAGACACCTTAAAGGAGCACTGAGGCGCCAAAATTTTTTTGATGGTTCTTTTCTTTTTCGCTGGGGGTCTTCTGCGACGAATATAGCGAGCTCCTACGCAACAACGACGGGCGAAAATAACCTCGCACGCGCGCGTCTCCTCTATTGTGCACGTCTTTCATTCTGGCACCAGCAGCGCGTACGTTGGATGGAGAAGAAGAAAGAGAGAAAGAAATGCGCCGGGAATTCCCTACTTTCTGCCAGGGTGTTAGGGTCGCGTCGCCCGTCGGCGTCTCCTTTCCCCGACTATTTCAGTAAAATTCCTTGCGCCGTCATATTGCACCGCGGAGATAAGATATATGTTGGGTGGTGGTCACTGATGAACAGCTGAACGAAGGAAACAGAGTTTCGAGCCATGTTTAATGTCACCAAATTGCTCCCAACAACCCGGACATGGGGGATCTGCAGTCCGAGTGCCTTTCAGGAAACAACTTCGGCACTGCGTCGGCAATTTATTCTGCTCAATAATGAGTTTACGGCGCAAAAGCATCGTTGGCTGTTGTACGGCGGTACATGCGTCTGCAGAACGTCACTGTGGCTACAAGAATAGACCAATATAACATGGATTTAAAAAAAATACAGCTTCAAAGGCACGTACCTGAAAATGTATATCGGGACCCGAGGCGGAGCAACTGAAATTGCGATGTGGTTCTATATTCTCTGAGTACTTTCCTGTTATGATGCTCCTATTTGTGTTTCGTTGAACGTTGGAAGAAATAATGTTTTCCTACATAAATTAAACAATTAATACGTTTTGAGAATTAATGTTGTCCTTACACGTACTTTTTCCTGCCTAGCGAGTATTACAGTTTCATTTAAAGTAACATTAAATCTAATGATCTACGAAGATGATATCATAAATGTATATGCTATCACAACCATAAAATCTATGCTAGAAAGCTAATGTTTAGGGGGACAGGGATCATCAGCATCAGCTTCCTAAACCTAGACCTCGTAAACAGCGCCATCGTTTGGGGTCATTGATAAAGTACGAATAACGATGAAAGGCGCTCACTCGGATCCGTCTAGATCACGTAGGAATCCTCGGGGCTGGGTCGGTACCTTTAAGTTCAAACCACAGTTCAGAAATGTTTATTTAAACATAAAATACATCGTTGTATGTTGGTGTGGGACTCCACTACGGTACAACTCTTTCTATTGTCCAGCGCAATATACTCCGTGCTATAACCAAAACCCACCAATATAAGGTGTTGTCCAAGATAAAGTTGGGTTTTTCTAATGATGAGAAAATAAAGAATATGGCGTTTAGGGAGCATTGATTAACTAATTATGCATTAGACGACGTATCATATATGTTAGTACAGCCGTTCAACTTACAGCAAACAACTCGTGACAACTAAGAACCCGCCGGCTGATTAACATATTCCATGGCCCATACCGGCCATACCCATGTTCCCGTTGCCTCCGCGAAATGTCGCCACAGTAAGAAGCAGCGTTCCGCATGGCATTGAAAGCAACGACGCGCGTTGAACTGTATGCACAAAGCGCGACCAACTCGATAAGTTACACGTCCGTCACACTCGACGCTCAGCCTACTGGCGTGCCGCATAGAATACAAATTGTGCAGTGTGCTTACATTAGTTTACCGATGTAGTGCTGCTGTAAGTGTTTCATTCGGAATACTTCCTTTCTGTGAGACCGTGTGTATATCCGGCAGGTGTGCGCCAGCTCAGGAAGCAACAGCGTGCGCAAAATATGTGATATAGCTGACAGCCTAAGCACAGCCGCTGCCGTTGCTCTGTCTTTTCTGCACCACTAATGTCGCTGCTCTATTATGCAGCTGATATCGTGGAGCTCCACGCGTTGTACGTGGCGTCCCCGCAGCTCCTCATTCGGATATTAAAACGTGGGACCGTTTGATTGTAACGCAGAGTGCGACGCAGAGAGGAGCAAAACCTTAATTCGAACCTTCATCAAAATTTTTAAGGCGTAGTCCTGATACAGTAACTTAAAAGCACGATTTATCACTCTAATGTGATAATAATTAGGACTAAACTAGCACGCAAGGTGAGCCAGCCTATTTCTCTGGCAATATACTGCAGTATAGTAGGCCAGGCCTGTCGATAATTTGGACCACTTGGGGTTCTTTTGACTTGCACCGGCAGTCCCCGAAACAGGGTTCATACGTTCCCCCTTACGTTAATATCGTCCTCGGCCACGACCGAACCTGCGGTCTTCAGCTCAGCAAGCCAATACATTACCGGCTGATCTACCCAGGGCGATCGCTTAGCACAAAGGGTTTGCACACACATACGTTTATACACATACAGGAGCTTGATGGATTGGTTCACGCGAAAGCATTTGCAGGAAAATTGGAGCGAAATAGGTAATAAAAATACGGAATAATGATACGTAGACACAATTATTTGCAGCTATACACAACTGGATTGAGCAGACACGTTATGTTTAATGTACAGACATCAGTAGGTGCTTAAATAGTAGGCACATTAGTTAGTTACAAACAGCTCAAATAAAGAGGTCCTGCATCCTGCACATTAATTGCCTGGAACCATGCTGCAGAGAACCAACATTTGCTTCAGAGTGCACCTTTGCACTTCCCTGGTCTTCCGCTTTTCTTTAGCAACTTTTCCTTTAGCTTATTCCCTGATGTTTTCCTTGCTTCCGTTTGTAATATACGGCCTCATAAATTTTGTCAGGAGAAGGTTCACAACCACAGGTTGTGTGCAGATAAACTCCGTTCGCATTTGAACACGTAACTCGTTGTCGGCTTACCTGACGAACTTCCGGTGCCCCAATGCGCATTTATGCGTGTGTAAGTTACATAAAAATCGTGGGAGTCATACTCGGCTTAAAAAAGAAACAAAGCGAAGAAAACATCGGCTTCCGTGTATAGCTGCATAGCGGTCTCAGCAGCGTTGTATCCGGGTCCCACCAGTGGAGCTACCGATGCTGTAACTGAAACTATGCCCCATGTGAGTGTACATTGGTAGTGCCCTAACGGTACGATAAACCCTCACGAGGCCACCATGTTGCCCTATTATAATGCACGGAAGCCGATGTTTTCGCAGATTTGTTTCTTTAGTATTATTTCTTTCTTTTATTTTTTTTACCGTGAGTGGTGAGTCTCGACGAAGGCCCAGTATTCTTTTGCGAGGGCACATAAATAAATGTAAGCAACAACAAAGACATACGGTTTTAATGTCAATGTCTTTGCAATGCAGCAAAGGGTGTCGTAACGATAAAGCACAGAAGGAATACACGGAAATAGCTACAGTTGAATTTTTTTAAACATTTAGGATTAACACCAATGATACAATATCAATAAACGAATACAGATTTACTTATCGAAACGATTATCTCAAGCTTTGTGTGGGAGGAAAGAATGTTCGCTCTTGTCCGATATTTAATATATTTCTTCTTTCAGAGGTTCTCTGGCCTACGGCGTGAACTGAAAAGTCGCTGATGCCGTACCTCGTTGAATGTGAACAACTCAATAAATAAACAGATCGCTGCTTGTCGACATCGGCTCAATTACTGTTAATCTTAGAAAATGCACGCTCTTGTCTTGGACCCGGTTGCGCTACAGGCAGATACGAACGTCAGCGCTACCCAAGAATAATTATATTCAGTAAAATAGTTGACCATCATTTATTAAAATAACTCTTTCTGTTTTTATTGTCCACTTGGAGCGCATGATGCCCCTTGGAGAATACGGATCCAAATGTGAGAACTAAATTAGCGTTCTTAGAGGTTACCTCAACAACTCCGTTGCAGTGCCACGTCGAGGAGGTTGCTCGAACGAATTCAACTCGTTTGATGATGATCATGATTGGATTATTCTGGTGAAAGGCTATTTTTAATGGTTTCAAACGGCATACACCCGCCCAACATTCCATACCGACCAAAAAGAGAAGAAACGTTCTGTGCCTCTAGACTGCTACTTTAAGAGGAGGCGAAAATGGCGTGCACAGTGCATCTGTGATTTTGTTATCTGTGGTGTAGTGAAGCTGCAGAGCAGGCCGAGAAGTGTGTTGCGACTCTGCGAACTCAGATGAGGAGTTCAGCTGTTCACCCGGCAATGTCATAACTGAACCGTGCTGCACATAGATGTAAGGTACGTACCGACGTTAAATTCCTTTAGTGCTAATCTGACGAAAGGGTCCACACTTTTGTATTTGTATTCGTGTGCTTCCATGTGTATCTATCTTTAAAAAGAAAAATTCTGATTGCTATTTTAAGTGAAATGTTGTGGTCCACCCTACCTGAACTCTTTTCGGGGTTAGAAGTATATCTAAATAATGGAATAAAAATAAATAAATAAAATTAGTGATTTCCGCCTCTGTGGCTAGAATCCTTATAAATATCTTCCTTCCCTACTGTTTAGTGCATGCCCCTTAACTTGCGAAGGCTACTTCCGTTTAGTTTACGGTGTTGCGCGCAGTACGTAGCGCTTCACAAAGACAGCGTTAAAAGAAAAAAGAAACGCTACTTTTCTGGTACTTGAATTACAAGCAGGTGCTCCGTCAAAGGTAGCACCTGCTTCGAACATAGTGCCCGAAAGACACCCTCCGGCTTCCTCTCATTGCTCTCCTCGTGAAGCGCTCTGCACTCAATTAAAAAAAAGAGGGTATAGTGTGGGTAGGGCTGTCAATCGGGATATCCTGGAACCCCGAAATCTACGGGATACTGGCTAATTTTTGACGTCCCGAAGTCCTGGGAATCCTACCGGAAAATCCTGGGATTTCGTGAGAGCAAATACATATAACCGGAAAATCAAACACATGCGGGCCCGCAGGCGGAGCCCACTCCTTCGCACGAAAATAACACTCTCGATGAGTAGAGGTGGCAGAGCATTGCTGTCTACACGTGCGTACAGATGCTTGCTGACCGCCGCTTCTTCTAGCGCAGAAGCTGAACGGACTTTCAGTTCGGCAGCTAATATTTGTAAAAACGTTCGCACCGAACTGGGGGCACCACCCTCGACGGTCTGCGCTTTCTCAGGTCGTGTTTTAATCATCGTACAACGTGATAACCACCCAGCAACATTTGAGTCATTCCTTTCCCTTCGGCGTCACATCCTCGCAAGGCACTGTGATGGGGACCTACAGAGTGTACCCGCTAGTATATCGCATCCTGATGTTCCTCAAGGTGAGAACACAATGCACGATAGAGACTATGAGAGGCACCAACCCTCTGCATCAGGAGGGTGACGACGAACTAGGCATCACTAGTACTCGACATCTTCCAAATACAAGCAGCAGAGCCTTGGAAGCAACAGCGGAGGACAGTCTAAGGAAAAACTTTGCCCAGCTGTTAGTCAAGTGAAAAGAGGGAAAAACACTTCCAGAGTGTAATGAGATTGCAAATGACACGATGTTACCTATCAGATCTGTCTCCCGAAAATATTTCATCACAGACATGTGTTCCACACCAGTTTCGGATAGCGGGATACGCTAGCCAAGATGGTAGATTCCCACAGATCACAATGGTAAAATTAAGGCTACTGATATTTCTGTGGAGGTAGTTGGAGGTTTCTATGGAGGTAGTAGAGGGATGTACATCGCGCGTACTGAAATCCACAATGAAATAGGGGTCCTAAATTTTTTTCGAATTGCAATTTAATGGCGGCCAAGCTAGTCTATAAGTTGTCCGATACTTGGGGTGCCCCAATATTACTATTATACAACATGCGTACTACGGAAGGCACCGTCATGTTGTGCAGATTTATGCTTCAACAGCTGGGTAGTTTCATTTATAATCGAATGATGCCCGCCGGTCACATTTTTTATTTCTCTCGAAAAAATTATGTTATCCCACCCACGAAGAGATCCAAAAGGTGCCTGACCGCAGGTCTCTGCGATATTTTCTTCTCCGTCCACGGCGCTTCGAAGCAACCGGCGCGATTTCGCGGCTAACATTTTTTCCAACTTTGTGACCTTGTATCTTTTGAACGAGATGTCCCATATGAACGAAATTTTTTTTTACTGAGAGAGTGGATGGTGCATGTTCCACCGCTGACTATTAAATTAATATGTCCAAGAGAAAAGTATTAAAAAAAAATCCCGAAAACGCAACAGAGAACCGTTTTACCGCACGTTTGGAAGGTCATGGCCGCGGCCCTGGATCTCCGACTGTGATGCAATAACACATGAGCAGAAAGATCATTCTTTGCTCTTTCGTTTGACGTCAAACACATTGCTTTATCTCCAGCCATTATCCCGTAACAATGCCGTGAACACGGAGGGGTAGGGGAAAATTGTCATTTTCGCGGCAGTTTTTACCCAAAAAAGGACATCTTGAAATTTTCCAATATTTCGTACTAACGTAGCTGAGACATAGCTCTTTCATGAAATGCAATAAAATGTTTGCTTATTTTGGTCCCAGAGGGTGCGCAATTTTTTTCGCACCCCTATTGGGCAGCTCTCGCAGGGGTCAGACAGACGTACAAAGAGTGGACTTGTACCCCACCCCCTGACTTTTTTTTTTGCTTTCGGTGAGGGTGCCGTCATGCCGAAGGCCGACTATAGTAATATGCACAGATCACTGTGATGTCCGCAGACAAGCAAAAGTTCGCTGCTTAGGCTTTCCCACCCGGTTAATCCCTTCAAGGTTACGTGCTTGAAGGAAATCGGACATGGGGACATGCCATTTGTAAATACTGCGGCTTTGCGGAACCGAAGCGCGAGACGTCTATTCTCTTATAATTTTGTTATTTGCTGATTTCTTCTACTTCTGTTTCTTCTACTTCGTCTACTATGGGTGCCTCAGTGGGCTCACACCGATATCTTGCTCTGATATATGCTCCTGTTCACAGTCTGCACAATTTCGGTGGGGTCAGTGAAGTCAGCGTCGTCAGGGCTTGAAGTCAGAGGATCTTGTTCACCTGAAGTCCCTGCCTCAGCAATCTGTAGTCGAAACGCGTTGTAGCAGTTCACACATATTTCGTCGGTGTCGTGGACATGGACTGCCTCCGAGGTGCTCAAGATGGTATTCAAAAGCCCTGATCCTATCAACGATACCGGCCTGAATGAAGTTCTTGTTCCAGGGTATTTTTTTTTCTTTTGTCGTTAAGTGTAGTCCGTGCAGTATAGTCGACTTCTGGTGTGGCTACGGCTGGTCATGGGGAGCGCTGAAGTACACGCTACGGCGACGACAAAACGAAATCCATACGTAACATCGAGGAAAGCAAGGCCCTTGACTTAAAATGTGGACAGCGGCGGGAACCCCGTAGACGCCTAAAGACCATCTTTTCCCACGCAGCATCCCCACTTTCTCACCCATTGGAAGGCTAACACCTTCAAATAGTATTTCTAAAAGGAGTTCACCTTGAAGAAATAAAGGACCGGACATTTCCTATCATTCCCAGGAAGACCAGGCAACCAGTCCTTGGGCGATCTGTCGGCATCGTGGCATATCACCTGAGTGTTTCAAATTCCGTCTTTGTTCACAAGTAGAAGAAACCATCAAATAACAAAACAAAACTACAAGAGAATAGACGTCTCGCGCTTCGGTTCGGCAAAGCCGCAGTATTTACAAATATCATGTTCCCATGTCCGATTTCCTTCAAGCACGTAACAGGCAACAGTCTCGCAGCATTTCAACAACTCCACAGGGTGAGAAACCGCGTGGGAAAGCCTAAGCAACGAACTTTTGCTTGTCTGCGGACATCACAGTGATCTGTGCATATTACTATAGTCGGCCTTAGGCCTTCGGCATGACGGCACCCTCACCGAAAGCAAAAAAAAAAAAAAAGACAAGAATCAGGGGGTGGGGTAGAAGTCCACTCTTTGTACGTCTGTCTGACCCCTGCGTGCGCTGCCCAATAGGGGTGCGAAAAAAAATTGCGCGCCCTCTGGGACCAAAATACGCAAACATTTTATTGCATATCGTGAAAGAGCTATGTCTCAGCTACGTTAGTACGAAATATTGAAAAATTTCAAGATGTCCTTTTTGGGTAAAAACTGCCGCGAAAATGAGAATTTTCCCCTACCCTTCCGTGTTCACGGCATTGTTACGGGATAATGGCTGGAGATAAAGCAATGTGTTTGACGTTAAACGAAAGAGCAAAGAATGATCTTTCTGCTCATGCGAAGAACAGCACAGTCGGAGATCCAGGTCAGCTGCCATGACCTTCCAAAGGTGCGGTAAAACGGTTCTCTGTTGCGTTTTCGGGATTTTTTTTCGTATACTTTTCTCTTGACCATATCAATTTAATAGCACACGGTGGAACATGCACTATACACTCTCTCAGCAAAAAAAAATTCGTTCATATGGGACATCTCGTTCAAAAGATACAAGGTCACAAATTTGGAAAAAAATGTTAGCCGCGAAATCGCGCCGGTTGGTTCGAAGCGCCGTGGACGGAGAAGAAAATATCGCAGAGACCTGCGGTCCGGCACCTTTTCGATCTCCTTGTGGGTGGGATAACATATATTTTTTTCGAGAGAAATAAAAAATGTGACCGGCGGGCATCATTCGATTATAAATGAAACTACCCAGCTCATTGAATATGATGGCTTCTGCGTGCCCCAAAAGAAAGTAATGATAACAACGAAGTGTGGCATGCACGTGATTTCGAGACATGTTCTTCTCTTCACGCCAGCTTATTTGGTTTGCATTCATTTGTCCGCTGCAGATTCAAAATTTCACTTAGCCTGTATACTGGCTGTTTTATAAGCAGTGGCGTATCTAGAGCTACCTGCGCCCATGGCAACATGGTTAACATGACGTCCTTGGGCATGCGTTTTCGTGTGGTCCGCACTAGGTTTCACACTACAACCTCTCTAATGGCGGTTGCTTTAGACCATTTACGAATGTGCCAGGTTGAGTGCCCGATCTTGCAGATTCACACCCGACCACATAATGGCGGCCCTGTTCATCTGGCGCCCATGGCACCTGTCCACACCTGCCACACCCTGGATACGCCACTGTTTTTAAGTAGGATTTCGCGTTTTCGATGTTTATTTTTTGGTGGATTCGGCGTATATTTTTCAATGTTTATTGATTTTTGCGAAATCAGAGTTTTTTTTATGTTTTTCCTTGCGTGTACATGGTTTAACAGACAGCTATCGGCGAATAGCAATTACAATGTAATTTCAGCGTTGTGCGCGTGTAACGCAGCCTTTAACCACAACAACAACCAATGCGAACTACCAGTTTTGTGACACCACAAAATAAATTTTATTACTGCACAACGAGGTGGTGGCGCATTCACGAAACCAACGAAAGCACGACTCATTGAAGCTTATTGTCATAAATGAAAGCATACTTGCCGAGGTTCTTGTCAGACATCAAAATGCGCGCTCTCAAAATCTTAATTTTCTCAAACGTATTCCGAGGCCCTCTTCCCATCTCGGGAGCCGCGGAGAGACAGGACCGCCGTACGTGGAAAGTGGTGATGTATGTACTGTCGTAACCTCTCCACTAAACAACTAAAGGACGGTGATCCAGGTTCTACTTGACGTCACGTCCCTAAAAGGTTCACAAGCGCGGTGGAGCACCTACAATGGCAGAAGAATGAGATTCCGACCAGCCCACCCGATCCGGGACAAAAGGTTTGACCCTGGAACAGTCAGTGTGGTCGTACGTCATCCAACCATAGCAAATACCAAGAAAAGAAGAGTAATAAAGGAAAGCCTGCTGAGCATGTTGGAATCTTAAGCTGTGTATGTGCAGTAATTTTTCTGCCATGGTTCCTGGAATGTTCATCTCTATCCAATGTTTTTCGATTAAAACCGAAAACGCGGAACACGATTTATAAGGTACCCTGGCTGAATAATTGGAAAACAGGTAGTGCAATAGGAGAACTTTCTCTGAGGTAAAAACCATTGATGACGATGGTGTTTGGTTTTTTTTTGGCGCAAAAGCAACGAGGACTAGAGAGCGCTAAAACAGAGGTGAGATATGTTATGGTCTAAACTAAAGGGCTAAAGTGGGGATATCTTATATGTCACTGAGACAACCAATGTCTTTTAAAAAATTGCATACATTACTAAAAGGAACAACAGCCTGATCACCGAGCAAAAGGGCTGGGTGAAAAGGTAAATACTGATCATAAAATTCTTTAAAATATCTACGGCGGTGCTGTTCATGCAATGGGCAGGTGATCAGCATGTGCAGCACAGTGAGCTGCACACCACAAACTGTACAACAGGGTGGGTCCTCCCCACGAACCAAGAATCCGTGCGTGAGGTATGTGTGGCCAATTCTGAGGCGACTTCGCAAGACGTCATGCAGCCGACATTCTGAACTGCTTACACGGGCCCCACAGTGGGGCTTGATTGAATGAAGCTTATTTTGTCCCTGTGTGTCCCAGAGGTGTTGCCATTTGGTGTCTATGTTTGCCTTTAAAGAGCGCCTGAATTCTTCATATGGGCTGTCAAAAGGGGTAATGTCGGCGGTGAGAGCAGCAGTGGCCGCTCTATCTGCACACTCGTTGCCATGGATGCCCACATGGCTTGGCATCCAGCAAAGGATCAAGGAATACCCTTTATTGAAACAATGCCATGCCAAACACTGTGCTCTGTGTACAAGGAAGTTTTTCCCCGTCCTCAGACTACATATAGCATGTAATGACCTTAAGGAGTCTGTGTAGATTACTGAAGACTTTATGCAATTCTGCAAAATGAAGTTCATTGCTAGGATGATTTCATAAACCTCAGCACAGAAGATAGGTGCAACATTATTTAACCTGTGACATCTTATTTCTGTCTCGGACACCATGGCGCATGACACCGCTGTGTTTGTTTTCGATCCGTCAGTATATATCTCAACATGGCCTCCAAAACTCTCCCGCAGATGCTGAAACTCGTGCTGAAGCTGAATCAGAGGTGTTTCATGTTTATTGTATTTTGCCAGGGTGAGGTCGCACCTGGGGGGTACTGCCCACGGAGGAATTCTTCGACTGAACTCTGATAGCATAGAGTCATAGGCAGTGAAATTATAGAACACGATGTCTCTCTGCATCCGCATACTGAACGGGGGAACACTCCTCGGTTTTCTTATGAACAGCTGTTTTAAGTGCGTGCCTTTGACGCAAGGGAGGGCAGGGTGTTTCGGGTAGCTCCGGATTCTTAATGCGTACATGGCTGCAAGGTAGAATCTCCGCATCTCCAAAGACCACTCATTGGTCTCGACGTTAAGACTCTGGACTGGTGAGGTTCGGTAGACGCCGAGGACAAGTCGCAGTCCCTGATTATGCACAGGGTCTAGTATCTTTAGGACTGACTGACGGGCCGATCCATACACAATAGAACCATAGTCAAACCTTGAACGAACCACCGAGATATATATACGGTATAGCGTTTCGCGATCGGCACCCCAGGACCTGTGTGACAATACCTTAAGTATGTTCAGTGATCTGACGCACTTGACCTTTAGTTGTCTGACATGTTGTAAAAAGGTGAGCTTACTGTCAAAGTGAACACCAAGAGATTTATGTTAGTGTGCAACAAGCAGGTTGTGACCATTCATCTTTAGGTCAGGTTCTGGGACAATTCCTCTAACCCTTGAGAATGGCACACAAACTGTCTTATTGGGTGACAAGGTGAAACCATTCTTTGTAGACCATTCGGAGAGTTTGTTTATAGTTAACTGGAGTTGTCTCTCGCACATGGCCATGCTTCTGGAGCAATACGAGATTTGAATGTCGTCGACATATAAGGAGTAGGCTACGGAAGGTGGGATTGCATTGGCAACATCTTGACGACAAACAAGGTAACACTAAGGATCGCCCCCTGTGGTACACCATTCTCCTGGATAAAAAGGTGTGATAAAGCTGTACCAAGCAGCACTCTCAAGGTCCTTCCTTGAAGGAAGTTGGCCATGCATCGTAACAAACGGCCTCGTACCCCCAACGAATGCAAGTCTACGAGGATTGCGTGACGCCACGTGGTGTCATAAGCTTTTTCGAGGTCAAAAAATACCGACACGCAGTGCTGTCCTTTTACAAAGGCTTCACGAATGGTAGTTTCCAAGCGGAGGATATGGTCAGTTGTTGAACAACCTGCTCGGAAACCGCACTGGTATCGACTAAGGCACTCGTTTTCCTCAAGAAAGTGTACCAAACGGTTGTTCACCATTCGCTCAAAAGTTTTGCCTAAACAGCTGGTGAGCGCGATAGGCCTGTAGCTACCAGGTGATGATGGGTCCTTCTCCGGTTTAAGGACAGGGATAATTGTAGCTTCCTTCCACTGAGATGGAAGACATCCTTCTCTCCAAACCAGGTTGAAGAATTGTAAGAGGCGTTCCTTCGATGTACCCGACAGATGGCGTAGCATAGAATAAGTTATCCTGTCTGGACCCGGTGCTGTGTCTTTTGAAGGAGGTAACGCCCTTAAGAGTTCAGACATGTTAAAGGGCATGTCATATGCACTGTTGTCACTACCACAATTTAAAATGCTGCGTTTCTCAGCACGCATTTTGACCTTTAGGAACTCCCCGCTGTAGTGGGAGGAGCTAGAGATATTCTGAAAGTGTTCCCCCAGGACAATAGCTCACAAGGGCTATTATTAATTTGCAAGAGAGGAATAGAAAGGTCTCTATAATCTCCCCTGATTTTTCTCAGCCTTTCCCATACCTTTTTGGAAGGTGTGTTACTATTCAGTGACGAGATAAAATTCCTCCAGGATTCTTTTTTAGATTGTTTCCTTGTCCATCGTGCCTTATCTCGAGCCTTTTTAAAAGCAAGTAAGCTTGCCACAGTTGGGTACCTTCGGAAAATACCCCACATGCGATGTTGCTCCTGCCGGGTCTTTTTGCACTCATCCGTCCACCAAGGCTTCGGCCGCCTTGGTAGACGACCAGATGTTTGCGGAATGGAAGTTAAACTACTGTGGGATAAAAAAAAGTTAAAGTTAGTAAAGTAAAATTAAAGTTAAACCCGTGGTGGGATGGAAGTTAAACTACTTTCTGTAGAGCAATAGTTCAGTACGATCGGGAAGTGGTCACTGCCGTAAGGGTTTTCATCCACTTCCCAGTGTATACTCTGAAACACAGACGGACTACACATCGAGATGTCAATTGAAGAAAATGATTGCGTGGAGGTGTTTACATACGTTGGTGACCCTGTGTTCAACAGACAGAGCGGTCGTGCAAGTAGAACTCGCTCGAACATCCTGTCACGAACGTCAGCCTTCCTGCTGCCCCACAGTGGATTGTGCGCATTGAAGTCTCCCAGTAAAATAAACGGCTCAGGTAGTTGATCTGGGAGTTTCTCAAATTATTTTTGTTCCACGGCAACTGAACGTGGAAGGTATAAAGAGCATACTGCAATAACAGTATCGAAACAGATTTGTACAGCAACTGCCTCCAGTGTTGTTGTGAGTGGGACAATTCGCGCAGGAAGTTCCTTTCGAGTCAGCACTGCAACACCTCCTGCTGCTCGTCCTGCGTCTACCCTGTCTCTCCGGAAGATGTTCCATTGTCTTAAAGGATTGGAAATTTCAGGGTAAAGGTATGTCTCTTGCAAACAGAAACAGATGGAATTATGTTTTTCTGAGAGATCATAGATGTCATCAATGTTTGTGGTAAGACCCCGGCAATTCCACTGTATAATGCTAGTAGGAGCCATGAGGAGTACGAGGGAGAGGAGGAGAATAAAAGACCACTGTTTCATTTGAGTGCGTGTAGGGATTTGCTTAGGCATCTTGTAAGAGAAGAGCATTCAGGGAGGTAGCACTCTTGGTGGGGCCGGTTTGCTTTTTTCCCTGGGTTTATTCCCCCTTCCTCTGCCCCCAGCTTTTTCTCTTTGCTCTCTCACCTGAGAGGTCATGCCTGGAAGGCTGGATGACGACTTCTGCGACATGCATTCGTCGCCATCGAGCTCCATGTCCTGTGCAACACTCTGGGAAGGGCTCTCAGCAAAACCATCCCAAAGAGAAAGCGTGCTGCCAACCTCCTTCGAGGTGCCAGCTGCTTCTTCCTGCTCAGCACTTTGGCTGGTCAGGGAAACTGTGTCCGTGGGAACATGATGGGGTGCAGGGAGGCCCAACAGTTTGGGTCTCCACCGACTTTCTGGGTGGTGCGACTCCCCTACGCACCACCTCAGAAAAAGTGCATTTTCTTTGAAAATCTAGCTGCGCACGTGCTGCTTTCAAGGTCATATTTTGTTCAGTTTTTATTTTGAGAACTTCTTTTTCAACTTTGAAACGTGGACAAGTTCTAGAATATGCAGGGTGATCGCCCTGGCAGTTCACACAATGGAAAGCGTTGCCGCACGACTCTTGACTGTGGTTGGTACTGGCACATTTCGGGCAGACCAGCTGCCCACGACAAACCTGGGAATGGTAGCCAAAACGTTGGCAGTTGAAACACCGTTTAGGGTTTGGAATGTACGGATGGATGCGACAGTTAACATACCCGGCCTTTATCTCCGGTGGGAGAGCATGAAGTTGAAGTGTCAGAATTATATGCTTTGTGGGGATCTCTTTGTTATCCCTTCGTAGGACTATCCTTTTTGCACTAACGACACCTTGCTCTTTGAGTCCCTCCTCAATCTCAGACTCTGTACATGACAGAAGCTCATCCACAGAGATGACCCCCTTCACCATATTCAAAGTACAATGTGCGGTGACAGAGACAAAAGTCTCGCCAATCTTTCCAATGGACATTAGCGCCGAGCTCTGCTGTCTGCTCTGGATCTCGACCTGGATGTCACCCGAGCCAAGCTTCTTGGCATTGTATGCCTTTCCGATAGCCCGTTCAAGTGTCTTTGCAACAAGAAAGGGAGATATCTTGGAGAGTGGTTTTTCTTGATCATCAGAATGTATAACAAGGATCTTAGGGAACCATGGCTCTTCAGGTTTTGCTGCGACCTGCAGTGTGCGTACTTCGTTGCGGCTCCTCTTAAAGGGCCGATCATTCTTCTTGGCTGTTTGATGATCCATGCAGTGGGAGTATGATTCGGTGTAGAAGGCGTGCCACCCACCACGGAGCCCAACTCAGGGAACGTGTCCCACACGCTAACACTACCTCTACACCATACCCAAGTGCAGCTTCTCAAAGACAGAAAGCACTGCCCAATGTTGACCCTTGCCGCCAAAGAGGGTGAAAGGAGGAGGGGGATAGAAGAGAGGGTAGAAAGGAAAAGCAAAGAAAGGAAGATGGTGACTAGCTGAATAATTCTGGCCGGGCCTTCCAGGACCACCCGTCTATGGGAAGCAGGGGCCAAAGCGGTGTGTTGTTTTCCCGGAGGGGCCCCGAAGGGTCCAAACCAACCTCCGAGTCCACTCAACCGCCAGGATGCCCCTTTCCCCAGACACGGGAAAGCCACGCACAGCTATACGTGAGGGTCTCCCTCCTGCGGCGACCCAACCGTGAGTGCAGGAGGGGGCTACTGCGGCTGCTGCCGGGCGATGGGGGCGCCAATTTCCCGACGCCGGGGGTAAAAACCATTGGGACATCGGCAACGAATTGAGTAGTGGGCGGCTCATTGGTGTACGCTCGGTAGTTATATCAACATAATAAGTTTTAAATTGTACTACTCACGCTTTCGGAATCGCTGTTTACGTATCGGGACCTCCAGCCAAAAAATATTGCAAGGCAAACACGCGTCGATACTGTTTGATTTTTTTTTTCGTGCAATTCCCAGATTTCAGCGCACACATTTCCTGTGCGGGGCAATGTACCAATGCGCTCTTTGGTCAGCTAATCAGCACTCACTTTCGTGTTCATCCTCCCAGTTTGCGCAATGTGGTGACGGAAGATAAGAAACAGCCGCAAACAGCGAGAGACGCATTGGGGTGCTAGTGCACAGCGCTCGCGCTCCATTCGTCATAATCTGTGATAAAAGCATGTTGTTATGCGTTATCTCAGTTATGGAACGACAGCACTGCCAGATTTTACTGGTCGCGTAGAGAAGAGATAACAAAGCGCCTCTTGCCACTGTTGCGTCAGCAACCCATGCGCTTTGCCCAAGCCTCCACTCCGGAGATTTTTGTGTATTTAAGCCTCGGGTGACATTAAAATTTTGAGCTGCGTCTGATAAATTGTTGTCTGTTATTTCCTTCTTCTCTCGGGACTTGACATTGCCACGGTTTGTAATCTCCCGTCGCCACGTTGCTTAAACAAGGTGGATGAACACGAAATTGACTGCCGGATAGATTATCCAAAGAGTTCAGAGAGTACACCGATTAGTTCCTCGAAAGATATATTGCGTGCCAATGCAGTTTTTAATCATATATATCACTGAAGGTCCCGTTACGTTAAACAGACGTTCCGGAATAGTGTGAACTAAAATTTAAATGTTAGGATGTCTCCTTACTTTTTGATCGTATGCAAATGGGCCACACACTAGTCAGTTTATCGCTGATGTCCCAAGGATGTTTAACAAAATGAAAGTTCTTAGATGGCGCCACCTGTATACAAATCATTCAGTCAGTGGGCCTTCGTGAAGTACCCAGTATACGAATGTAGCAGTAGCATCACAGATCAGTGCTGCGTGGCACGGGAGCTCATGCAAGATCACACATCTATGTGTTTTCTGCTTTCAAGAAATCTCGCCGTCTCTGTACAGAATTGTGAAGTAATTAATTGCATGGGCCGGTGGGAGAGAAATCAATAGCACGCATGCACTTTTTGTTCCTTTTTGTGGTTTTACTCTGTGCATTTCAGGCAGTCTGTAGCCCAGGAAAGCATGGAAAACCGGGAATACCCAGAAATTTTTAACACGACTCGGCTGGAAAGCTCAAAAGAGTTTAAGGAAGTTCAATTCAGTACAATACGTTTCGTAGTTATACATGGCAATTCTCTTTTCCACGCCGCTCTTGCTAACGGAGGAGCAGAGGCTGTCTTTCAGAGGATGCTCGGTGCTGTTTGGCTCGGTGCGTGCGGGCACGGCTGCAGTGGAGTGATCCCTGGTATGGTGGAGGGATAATACAAACTACCGTCACAGTGCAAATTGTTTCCCCAAATTTTTCCTGAACAAGAAGTCGCAATAAAAGCCTGAACGAGGAGCGAATCCACACAGCCTAGTGCATAACTTGCTGTTTGACGCAAGCGTATTATGCGCAGAGCTATTCAAGCCGGTTCGACTGATAATGATCATGGTGGTTTGGCACTTAACGGTGCGAAGACATTAGAAGTGAAATAGTCACAATGCTTGTATGGAAGTGAACAAGGGAGCTGTAAAGAATGAGCAGAGAAATCTCATTTGCATCTTGCTAGCTTCTTCAGTGATAGATCACTTGAAACAAATAAGTACAATACAATTAATGAAACGTCATTGGGCCTCTTCGCAATACGATATCTTTGAAGCTTTTAAGAATAACTTTATTATCTGGTGAATAAATAGTTTATTTTTGATGGACTTCTTCTGGATTCTAATTCGATGGCATTAGTGTGACATATTATTTCCGCAGTGTCGAGGTCCCATACAGCAAGTCCATTAAGTGTGATGGCTGATTACAAGTATATACATTAGGGTGCAGCCAGTTTCATAATTTGTGAATAAGTTTCATCCTAACAAGAGACAATCATAATGTAATAGTTAATCTTAGTTAGCTGAACTGAGTACTCAATTCAGTGCATGATGCTCTGTACAAGAATGTAGTGTAGAGGCATTAATTATGCAGTAGATTAATTCAGGCACACTAAGGAGAGCTTGACATAAGTTAAGAAATAACATAGGCAATTAGAGAGCGCGTCACAGGAATTGCCATAAGTTTGCCACACTGCAGAAGCGCTTGACATGGACTGATAACGCGCCTGCCATCTGAGAGTTTGTGCAGGTTCAGCACGTCAGGTGAAACGCTCTTCCAATTTTCCTAAACAGTGGAGTCCTGAGTGGTGGTTACCACATGGACATGCAAGTGGCAGTCGTATCCAACGGGGTTTAAACACAGGGCAATGAAAAGAATCTGAGAATTTACAACATATATTCCTAAGATCTCTGAAAATACCGGCAAGTCATTTTCAGGAATTTCTTTTACAATTACACAACTTGCTGGAACTGTAAAGCCATCAATGGTGACACTTCTGAAAGACATCACACTGTCAACAACTATACGATTGTCAGAAACATAGTTTCTTATCTGACGTTCTGGTACCTGTACAAGTGACACCTCTCGTATTACATCAGTTTTCAGTAAAAAAAAAATCTGAGCATATAACAAGCCATTTTTCATATAGCTCATTCAAGCGTGTTCTGGGTAATTAGAATATCCTTGAGTTGCCTATGTATAGCCGTATATATTTCTTATACACATAGCTGATCGCTTTAGAGTTCACCAATTACCTATAGACATGCTGCATGAGCAGAGCAACTTTTACTGAGTACTTTAGGTGCAATGAAGAGGTGCGTTTTATAGATATGTTCATTTGGCGATTATCAAAATGACATACAAATGCACTTCATTCCTAGATGGTCCTGGGCATATACTCAGAAAGTGTTGTCACCTCGATGCAAAAAAAAGTAGCTTCTTGGCATCACGCTGACAACATTTTCTGCGTATTTTCTTATTCGGCGTCGAGAATTACACACTTCCACATGATTACACCCTAACAATGTTGATTGTGTTAAACTACACCTTAGAAGGTGCGTGCCGTGCACATTTCGGTTTACACCATTTAAGGTGTTAAAAGGTTTAGAGTGTAGTGCATTGCGTACATCTATTTCAGGTATGGTCCGGTTCGACATGGTATTGTTTTGACAGCAGCCTCAAATGCATATCAGGTCCCGTAATTAGATACGTTGATTAATAATATGCGCCGTTTTTTTAAATGAATAATTATAGTTCTGAGGTGCGAAATCCGGAAACCAGAAACCGCAGCGCGCTTTCGTGCTGCAAACGACAACAACAACAACTTTATTTTGAGAGGAATAGTGGGGACGTACATCGCCGGAGGCGATACTCTACCCCGTTGCTGGTGAGGATGTGGGGAATAAAATAATGAGCCCCTTCACAATAACGATCTAAGTCCGATGGTGTCCAGGAATGTCAAAAGAGCTTTGAGCGCAGATCGTTGCTGTGCTGAATTGGGCCAGGGAGCAAGCAATTTCGATAGGAAGAACGGGCGAGAGTCTAGCTGACTAAGAGACTCGGAGAGTGCGGTATCACAATGAAACAAGGGAAAGTGCGCAGGCCAGCTGGTATAGATCCACGAAGGGGACAGGGAGACACGGACACAGATGACGACACACGTAAGCTCTCAGGCACAGCAATAATTTATTGGTTCATCTCAACTTCAAAGCTAAAAATAGCAGCAGATTAAAGTTTTGTGTAGAGCAAGCCTCTCAACTTATGTTGAGTTTCCTGGACTTGACATTTTATTGTAACCGGTGTTTTCATTGGTGACATGGAAAGTAAAACTGCAAGGGCACATTCATGCGCACATGTCATGTCTGCCCTACTCAACCGCACATTCTAAACTTGTCAAGTCCGGTGTTTGTTCATCCCTCTTGAATGCTGCAACGATGTTTTCATTTCAAAGAAAAGCTGTTTTTATTTCGTTCTGAGTAGTTTGTGGAAGCAATGTGAAAGACTCGCCCAGGCCGGGTTGACAGCCAATTGATTCCGAAGAGGGTCATGAAATTGCTTGAAAGTACACACTGTACAACATGGAATGATGTAAACTCCCGTAATGTTGCTGTAATTCCATATTTTCATGCAGTTGCTCACAACATTCTTGCTCTCACTAAATACTATAATATCAAAGTTTTTTTTTCCCAATGTCTTTAAATTAATTCGTTTGACGTCATTCAGCTCTAAACCTGATTCCTGTGACGTAAGGCACACGAAGCCTTTTGTTACTTGCAAGCAGAGCGTTGTGTATTCTATTCAGCTTCAGTATGGCTTTGTATACATTGGCCAGGCGCGCCGGTGCATCAATGAACGGGTTAGGGAACATGCACCAAACGTTGAAAGAATGGCCGGGTCGTCGGGTGGTCGGGCCGGTGGATGGGGACAGTCTTGGTGAAGTTCAGCCGTCAAACTGTGGACAAAACTGCGGTGTCGTCGAGGCAGCCGCCGGTGTCGTTAGTACCACACAGAAGTGCATCGCTAGACTGTTTTCGTCTACACCCTTAACGATGGCCAAGGCCACGAGAGGATTCCTTTGAAGAGGCGCCTCCTTCAGAGAACGGATTGTCAAACGGTGAAAGATAGTGGTAAAACTAATGCCAGCGCTTCCTATCCTTTTTGTTAAGTTCTTGTGTTACTTTAGCTTTCATCCGGCGGTATTCCACAATGTATTCTGATGGCATAACACCTTGTTTCAAACGACACTGATCTCTGTATCCAGTATGTTGAGGATATTCAGCACGCCTCTTAATCGCAAACATGGAAATAGAGATGGGACGAATCCAGAATTTTGTGAATCCGAATGCGAATTCGAATCAAAGGAAGGTGCTGCAAATCCACGAATCTTACGAATCTCGAATCTTTCGAGTCCTTTCTTTAAAAAGAGTTCAAGAAGCCAAGAAAAAACTTCGACCGAAACGTGTTTTGAAGCAGAATACGATACATTTGTTTGGCAAAAAAACATAAAAATAAAACACATAAAAATACATAATAATTCAGTTTCGGGAGAAAATATACCCATATGGTGTATTTATTTAATGTATTGTATATCAACCACATGAAATACGTAGATTGTCGAGCCGGAATTATTTCCATAAAGCTATAGAGCACCAATCAAAAGCAAAACCACGTCACTTTTAAACCTGTAATGTTCCTGGTTGAACTCTTTCAGTCCAGAGCAATGTTAAACAAAGGAACAAGAAAATACCCCTCGATCAATGAGGCTTCCGAGGGACTCCGGAGGCGCCAATTTGAAAAATAAATCCACAAACGTGGCTGGTAGACCCAAAAGATTCGATTCGCCATTTCGGGCACTACGATTCGAATTCCAGAATCTCGAATTCCTACCTATGATTGTGGATCGACTATTCATGGATTCGGTCTGCACATCGCTAATGGAAAATGTTTGCAAAAAACACTGGCAGTGGATGGCACCATACTGTCTTTCCATTCTGGCAGTCCAATTGCTTCGTGCCATCAAAGGCTGTCCATCTCATCAATGGGAAGCTTATGACATTGGAACACAGGTATTCATCACTAAACTAGCGCTCTGAGTTGCAAATTAACTCAGACGTTGACATTGCTTTCTGTAGAGGAACAAAACAATCGTCAGACACAACTAAAAAATACATACATGCCAGAACCGATACCCCCATTTTAAATATGCATTTTCACATCAGGCATACATGATAGCTAGTTGAAGCTTTCCCAACACAGAGAATATTCGACCCAAGATCTTTTATATGAGTGTTTTTATTAATGTCAATAGAGTGAGCATCTGAAACAAAGAAAAGCCAATTATAACGCACAATAATTAGTTCTTTTTTGCACAACAGGGGCATGGAACAATTAGTTATTTCTAAACAAACGACTTCAGCGCAAGACCACTATAGGAGAAAGGAGTTCCAAAAGAATACATACGTTTTTCAATAACATACAGGGCCAACGATAGGGATTGAAAACGAAATATTCTACTACATGCAAGAAACTGAGAGAGGCCATGCTTTCAACCCGAATCCACGAAAGATAAAGTTGCCATCCTGTCAATGACAAAGCAACATCCGTATGGCTCCAACGCTCGAAAAATTGAAGTAGTTGGAGTTTGGACTCATTCTGAAAACCATGAAAGGGTTATGTTTGCTGAGGTTGTGTCAGCTGAGGTCAATTGTTAATGCTCTGATAGTAGGCATGTATAGAACATCAGCCTTGTTACAACAAAAGTTGTCATTTTGATTGTCATCATATTCGTTAAGAATATCATCTGTAAATAAAAGTTGTGTCCCTTGATATAGTCTGGAGTTTTGATATGATTGCTCTTGGTGACCGAAAGTTTGGTGGCTGTGTAAGGTACGACTATTGATCTGTTTATAATAAAATAGTAAATAAAGTAAATAAAAGGTATATCAAAGAACCAAATAGCTTGGCTTGTAAAACTTGTGTTATTTGTATGCCTTCGGGATGTTTCATTAATAAAAAGTATATGCTTACTATTGGGAAATGTGATGGCTCGCTCAGGTCAACGGGTGGTGATTGATGTCACGCCGGGTAGCCCACAGGTGACCGTTTCGGCTGGTCAGATGAGGTTGCTAGAGTTGAAGAGCTTAATAATAAATATATACTTTCTCTCATGTATTGTCGCTTTTCAGGTGTGAAGGTTCTTCAGCCGTGTTTTTCATCTTTGCCTAACTGGCACTAAGCACAATTCTACGCACTGCTCTCTTGAATTACACGATTGCTTTAACGTTTTGCACCATATAGGTTCACTTGTACTTTTTGTGGATGACTGTTTTTTGCATATCTATACTTGTATCTTATAAACGCGGGTGCATGTAATTTACCGCAGCTCGCTTCGGCGCTCTCTCTCCATCCCACGTGGGGTAGCCTCGAATTGCGGGGTAGCCTCGTGCAGCTGTTGCGCACGTTAGCTGGACCAAAAAATGCAGAGGAAGGCTTTCCTACACTGTTAAAACAGAACTTCACCACATAGCACGCTTCTAGCCAACCATCATTCCGAATGATGCCATTCTGTGCATTGAATTGTTGGAAATGGGAGGAGGGGCCTACCTGGGCCTATCTTGTCCCACATAGGCGCCTCTTCCCTGTTTTGAACTGATCATGACACAGAATGATATCATTCGGCATGATGGTTGGCTAGGAGCGTGCTATGTGGTGAAGTTCTGTTTTAACAGTGTAGCGCCATTTTTCTTAACAGGTCCCGTCTGTATACTACTCTCATGTACGCTTTTCCAGAAGCTTGGCCATGTTGACTGTCAAGAGTTGACCAGCCTTACCGTATCGGTCTCACACATGCCATCCAGGATGCGATAGTTCGTTTAATGGTTCCGATAAAGCAGTGGTTCAAATTATGTACGTCATACGTTGGCTATCGGCCAATTCGATTCGTAATGTCCATCTCTGTACGAAGATATGAATACACGGGACAATGGGATCCGTTATAAGTTACGATCATATTTCACTAAGATGAAAGCATAGAGTGAAGTGAGTCCTTTTCAGCATAACAGATTGAGTGGCGACATCCGACAAGCTACTTCTTTCCTGACTGCAATATATACGTCTGTTTATCCGTAATGGAGGCCGTAGGCGCACTAGGACACATATGTTTTAGCACAGGAAGTGTTTATACGCCGGTTTTCGTCACGCTTGTCCGTCACGCAAGAACGTCGGGAATCTCTTAGAGTAAAAAGCCTGAGAAATAAACTTGTCACCGGCTAGCATTCGATTCCTTCAGGTGGCGAGCCGGACGCATACCTACTACGCCACTTCTGCAATGGTACTAACAGGACATATTAATGATGAGGCTGGGCCTGCTAAGAAATTTGCATTTATTCCAGGTGACCGCGTGGCCGAAGGTCCAAGGAAAGAGTAACGAGTATCGCGTGGGTATTCAAAATCACGGGCAGGCAACCGGCTGGCTCCTCATCTGCCGTAATGCACTATAGTACCCCTCCCTTAGGAACTGAGCGCAGAGCGTTCAGTATGTGGTACAGGTCCGTACCACACAAGTGACGGGACCACTGGGCACGCCGTCGGGACCATGGCCGAGGGATTCTCGAGTCAGTAGCAGGTCGTGCACGTATAATTCCGTATACGGGAGACGGATCCGGCGCTGAAGGTTAGTCGACATGCGCTGGCTTAAGTTGGTCAAGGGTTATCGTTTCATATCTGTCATACATGCGAAGCTTATAGTGGTTGGGCTGCCGGTCAAGAACGTGATAAGGGCCGTCATAGGGCTGTAGCAAAGGTTTTCGTGAGTCATCATGTCGCACGAAGACATCAGTTGAGGTAGAGAGGGCGGGATTCATGAAGACGGGATGGGAAGAGAGTGGGCGGGGTGCAAGACTCAGGGTACAACCAAAGTCACTAGGCCGGTAAAGGGGTCAGCGGGATTGGCGGGCTCGAAGAGCACTCCAGGCATGCGTATGCGCGTACCATAAAAATCTCCGTCGCACAACAACCGCAGTCAATCTTGAGCGTCGTGCCGGGACCGCGAACAACGAGTGGTAAGTGATCCCCCCAACGCGACGGGTCTTCCTCGGCACGTAGTACAGCCTTGGGCTGGCGAGGTAGTGGCTCGACCATCCCATTGGCGGAAGGGTGGTACGCGGTAGTGTGGAAGTGCTGAGAACCGACGAAGGGACACAGACGTTGAGAAACTCGGGATGTGAATTGTCGCCCCCTCTCAGCAGCGCAGTCAGCGGTAACAGCTAAAGACGTGGACCTCTCGGCCGAGGTCGAGAGGAATGTCTTGCATGTTCTATCGGTGGTGATGTCGATGATGGGGAGTACTTCGGGCCACCGTGTGAAGCGATCGACACAGGTGAAGAGGTAAGAGTAACCGAATAAAGGCGGTAGGCGATGTCTAGGTGAACCCGCCGGAAACTGGCGTCAGGGAAGGGATACTTTTGAAGCGCGGTTAGCGTACGCGGTACGCACCTTGGCGGTACGCACCTTGGACTTCTGCCACGTAACGCAGCAACGCGACCACCGACGGACGTCGGGGTGTACTCAGGGCAATTGTTATGAGGAGGCTTTGGGTTGCACGGACGCCAGGATGGACCAGCCCGTGTAGAATTGGATAGACAACCGCCGAAACGCCTCGGGGACGTTGGGCCTCGGTGACCCAGTGGGGATGTCGCAAACAAGCGGCGGCATAGGAATCGACACCAGTTGAAACAGCAAGCTGGGATGGGTTTGCGACAAAGCAGACGGTTCAGAGTCGCTGGATTAAGTGTGAGCAAGCGCTGCATAATGGAAAGAAGCAGGTACGACTGCTGCGGCCAGGTTGATGTCAATGCGAGGTAAGGCATCCGCCGCAGCGTTGCCCGGGCCGATGATGTGGCAGATATCAGTGGTCAACTCGCTTATGCACGTCGTGTGAGTAATCTCTCTTGGTGAATGATTCGTGCTTCGTGGACCAATGACAAAAGTCAAAGGCTTATGATCTGTATAAAAGACGAATTGGTGACATTCCAAGTAGTGATGGGAGTGCTTTACTGCCAGGTAGGCGGCCAAGTGTTCGCGCCCGAAGGTGCCGTAGAGTTGCTCCGAAAGTTAAGCTACGTTGCTCAAGAAGCTTCCTGGGAAAGAACACAATCGGAACCAAGTCGCTGTGATTGCCGAGCTTATGCAACGCGGCGCCTACTGCGGCAGCTGTCGCATCTTCGACGAGACATATCTTGGCGTCGGGAACGGGGTAAGCCAGGAGCACAGCATCCACGGTGACCCGCTTGGCGAGTTGGGAAGCATCGTACGCCTTGGACGTCCCTTGCAATGTGCGGAGAGGCCGCGGGAGTCAGCCAGAAGGCGAAGGAGGGTGTCGGAACACGAGCACCGCCAGGCAAAAAGACGAGACCTAACAAATTCCTGTAACTTGAGACGCGCGGGAGGGCGGAGAAAATCTTGAATGGCATGGACCTCATCAGGCAATGGCCGAATTGATTGGGCCCCGATACGATGTCCCAAAAAATCGAGTGCTTATCGACCCTGTCTGGTACTGAGCACAAGTTACCTTACAGTCTGCGGGGCTCCCGTGAAGTGCGTTTTCCACTGATGTTGTAAAATGTTACCTGCGACCACGACGATACCTCCCACGCAACTTGCGACACATACGTTCAATTTTAATAGGTGATAGAGGAATACAGTTTCTATCGTTCGGCCTCAAGATCGTGTGTCTGGGCCGCTTGACAGTGAATATTTTCCTGATGACATATAAAGTGGTGAGTCGCTCAAAATACTCGACGTATGCTAATGGCGGTCGACCAGATTAGATCCCGGGGAAATTTCCACTCTGCACGCTGACTTTCACCTGCCTCCAGGAAGAAGCGAGCGAAATCGGCGTTCGGCGCAGACGTTGAGTCAGTGAAGACCACCCAATTCCTTGGGGTAAACTGGAAAATGTGCTGCAGAAAGAAAAAAGTATGGCGTAGAGTTCCACAGCTGTGGATGAGGTATGATGCCAAAGGCGATGTCCTTCAACTACCGTTTCAGAGGGTGTGACGAATGCCGACGCATACTTGCCATTTTAAGATGCGCCATAGGTGTATGCATCGGCAAAACTAGAAAACTTCGCGTCTACGAGAGCATAAAAATGGTCTCGAAGGACTTGGGGGCAACCTGATCCCAGCGGTCCTGGAGGTCAGGAAGATGTGCGAAGATGGGATCTTTCGGCGGCGTGACGGCTTTAGGTGTGAAGCCAGTGCCCTCTGCGCGATGGTCCTGCGCGATACGCGATGGTCCTGTTTTCGAGGGTGAGAGGAATAGTCCCACCATCATCTCTAAATCTGGGCGGTCGCGAGGTCAAGATCAAATCGGAACACAGGTTTCTTGGGGCTTTCACAGCAAGCTTACGTTTTTACTGTACAATATACTGCAAATATACAATATACAATGTATGTACAATATACAATATACACTACTGCAAAACAATACTGCAAAATCTTAAGACTAAATGCATGGAATCCGTGAATCTCCTAAAGATATTGTGTCACAAATCCTGCGGAGCAGATCGAAACAAAGTGCACAAGATATATGTTTCCACAGTATGGTCTAGACTGGATTATGCTTCCATTGTCTATGAATCTCACCACCACGCTGTTCTAAAAATTTTTGATCCGTAACATCATCAGGCTCTCCCTTTGATAGCTGACGCTTTCCGCACAACACCACTCGAAAGCCCCTATGTTGAAAGCAGCGAGTGGTCATTGGAGAGACGGCGTACCTCCGAAGTTCCTCCGGAGGACGCTGTACCTCTCAATATCGTATGCATTGAGAGTAACGCAATAAAGCTATTACGAACTGGTGCTATATTCCGATATCGAATATATTATATATATATATATATATATATATATATATATATATAGGGTGAGGTAAAAGGATTATCAAACGGCCACGAAGTTTTACAGAAGTTCAAAAAAAAAAAGACGCGGAAACAGATTTTAGGGAAGTTAAAAACACTAGTTTATTACATGGGGAGACGTTAAAAAGTAAAATGGGCAAGGGGTCGACGTTTCGACAGTGGCACTGTCTTCGTCAGGACAAAAGATGCGTAGCTGATTACACATTTCTTAAATAGGTTTGCTACATGACGTCATAATCGGTACGGGCACGCCACAGGCGTTTGTCAGTGAGTCAGATTCGGGAATATTCCAGAAGGTCAAGTCCGGGTGGTGATGTCATTCGCCGTAGGTCACTGTCCGCTTTGGGGAAAATTCCGGGAAGGGTGAGCGCTGCTTCAAACTTTACTGAAAAAAAGAAAAGAAAGAAAGAAAGAGAAACAGAAGGGAAACGAAAAGGAGGAAAGTGTAGCTCATCTAGGCGGCCAAATTTCTTACCGTTGAAAGTGCTCCCAGATCTTCGTTAATGGTTGATTGGAATTTGTAAATGAGATAAGATTCGCGTTGTTCCCTGCATCGATCTGAGCTAAAATTTGACTGGAGAATAAAAAGTGACACGTTATTTAGTGAATGACCTGGTTGTTTGAAATGGCGAGAGACCGGGAGGTTTGGCTTTTTGGTAACGTCAGATCGGTGGTTGTTGAACCTGATCCGAAATGATGTTTTAGTCTGACCTACGTATTGTGCTTGGCACATGTCGCACTGAATGACATAAATGACGTTAGATGAATTACAGTCGAAGTCACCGTTAATTTTGACGGAAAAATTGGAATTAGTACTTTTAAGTACTTGGGTGCTTTGCATTAATTTGCATATTTGACACCTTCGACCATCGCACGGGTGACAGCCGTTTCCTGGATGCGCTGCTTTGCTAACTTTAGAGCTAACTAGATTATCGTGCAGGTTGCGCGCGCGCCTGTAGGTTACCCGCGGTGGCTGAGGGAAAATTTGTCCCATGCGCTCTGATTGGAGAAGGATACTATGATGACGGTTTAGTATATTGTTAACGCTTGAAATATTGCTGCTAAATGTTAAGATGAGGTTTACGGAACCATTATCTAACACGCGTTTTTGGTTTTCGAACAGGGATTTGCGATCTGCTTTGCGGGCTTTGTTTAGAGCGTCGTCAACTAAGCTAGGTGGAAATTGACGACCGATGAATGTTTCCCTAAGTTGAGCTAGATTTCTGTCCAAGTCATCGTCACTGGAACAGATGCGCCTGTATCGAAGTGCTTGGCTGTAAGGGATGGCAAGTTTAGTATGACGCGGGTGACAACTGTTAAATGCTAGATACTGTTGAGAGTCCGTAGGTTTACGGAACAGGTTTGTGGACAAGGCCCCGTTGGTTAACTTTACTTGGACATCGAGAAAGTTAACAGTTAAAGGGGAATAAGAATGGGTGAACTTGATGGCCGGATGTGCTTTGTTAAAGTCGCTAATAAATGTGATTAGGTCATCTTCTGAGTGTGGCCACACCATGAAGATGTCGTCGAGGAACCGCTTGTAAAGCGTGGGCTTCTTCAGGCGCTTAGACAGAAATTCTTCCTCTAGAGCTCCCATAAATATATTTGCATAGTTAGGTGCCATTTTTGTACCCATAGCCGTGCCCTGAACTTGCAAGTAGTGCTTACCGTCAAATTCGAAGTGGTTATTTTTCAGAATAAGATTGAGAAATGTGCATAGGACACAAGGATCGTATGAGGTATCAGAATATTTTGAAAATGCCCTTTCAGCTGCAGCAATGCCATCCTCGTGGGGGATGTTAGTATATAAAGAGGAAACGTCTAGCGTGACTAGCAAACTGGAAGAAGGAGGCTGACATTCGCTTAGAACTTGAAGAAAGTGATTGGTGTCCTTAATGTAGGATGGTAGTTTAGGAGGTATATCTTTAAGAAGGTGGTCAACAAAGCTTGAAATGTTCTCGGTAGCTGTACCGTTGCATGAAACTATTGGGCGCCCTGGATTTCCAGGTTTATGGATTTTAGGGAGCATATAAAACCTGCCCGCTGCAGGGTCTTTGGGGAGTAGATAATCGTATAGGGTGGAATCTATCTTTTTACTTGCTTTTAGATCTTTTAGACTGCGGATAATATAAGCCGTAATTTCCTCTGTAGGGTCAGCCTCGAGGAGTTTGTAGAACGATGCGCACGATAATTGCCGGATACCTTCGTTAATGTAGTTTTCTTTGTCCATTACTACGATTGCACCACCTTTATCAGCTTTTTTAATGACTATGTCACTGCGGTCCCGAAGTTCAGAAAGGCTGCGCTGCTCAGCCGGCGTTAGATTTGGCTTCGGTTTGCTGTTGTATGATTTATTGTAAGCGTTAATGATATCTTTTTGAACTGCACGGATGTACATGTCCAGAGCCTTTTCATGGTTAGCCTCTGGCGTAAAGTTGGATAGCGGTTTAAATGGGTTGGAATCTGACTTAGGTTTGTCATGAAAGTATTCCTTCAGGCGTAGACGGCGGGCGAAATTATCTAAGTCCAGATAAAGTTGGTATTCATCTAGCTTGTTGTTACTGGGGCAGAATGAGAGGCCACGGCTGAGTAGTGATATTTCCGAATCGGTAAGTTCGTGGGACGATAAATTAACGACGTTATGGGACTTCTGAGGTAGCATCTCTGCAGATGAGGTTGCTGGGGTGGGACCTGTTTTTCTAGCAAGAGGTTGACGATTTTGCGACGGCGTATTGGTTGTACCTGCATTACTTATATGATCACAGTCCTGAGCTGATCATACATGTGATCATATAAGTAATGCAGGTACAACCAATACGCCGTCGCAAAATCGTCAACCTCTTGCTAGAAAAACAGGTCCCACCCCAGCAACCTCATCTGCAGAGATGCTACCTCAGAAGTCCCATAACGTCGTTAATTTATCGTCCCACGAACTTACCGATTCGGAAATATCACTACTCAGCCGTGGCCTCTCATTCTGCCCCAGTAACAACAAGCTAGATGAATACCAACTTTATCTGGACTTAGATAATTTCGCCCGCCGTCTACGCCTGAAGGAATACTTTCATGACAAACCTAAGTCAGATTCCAACCCATTTAAACCGCTATCCAACTTTACGCCAGAGGCTAACCGTGAAAAGGCTCTGGACATGTACATCCGTGCAGTTCAAAAAGATATCATTAACGCTTACAATAAATCATACAACAGCAAACCGAAGCCAAATCTAACGCCGGCTGAGCAGCGCAGCCTTTCTGAACTTCGGGACCGCAGTGACATAGTCATTAAAAAAGCTGATAAAGGTGGTGCAATCGTAGTAATGGACAAAGAAAACTACATTAACGAAGGTATCCGGCAATTATCGTGCGCATCGTTCTACAAACTCCTCGAGGCTGACCCTACAGAGGAAATTACGGCTTATATTATCCGCAGTCTAAAAGATCTAAAAGCAAGTAAAAAGATAGATTCCACCCTATACGATTATCTACTCCCCAAAGACCCTGCAGCGGGCAGGTTTTATATGCTCCCTAAAATCCATAAACCTGGAAATCCAGGGCGCCCAATAGTTTCATGCAACGGTACAGCTACCGAGAACATTTCAAGCTTTGTTGACCACCTTCTTAAAGATATACCTCCTAAACTACCATCCTACATTAAGGACACCAATCACTTTCTTCAAGTTCTAAGCGAATGTCAGCCTCCTTCTTCCAGTTTGCTAGTCACGCTAGACGTTTCCTCTTTATATACTAACATCCCCCACGAGGATGGCATTGCTGCAGCTGAAAGGGCATTTTCAAAATATTCTGATACCTCATACGATCCTTGTGTCCTATGCACATTTCTCAATCTTATTCTGAAAAATAACCACTTCGAATTTGACGGTAAGCACTACTTGCAAGTTCAGGGCACGGCTATGGGTACAAAAATGGCACCTAACTATGCAAATATATTTATGGGAGCTCTAGAGGAAGAATTTCTGTCTAAGCGCCTGAAGAAGCCCACGCTTTACAAGCGGTTCCTCGACGACATCTTCATGGTGTGGCCACACTCAGAAGATGACCTAATCACATTTATCAGCGACTTTAACAAAGCACATCCGGCCATCAAGTTCACCCATTCTTATTCCCCTTTAACTGTTAACTTTCTCGATGTCCAAGTAAAGTTAACCAACGGGGCCTTGTCCACAAACCTGTTCCGTAAACCTACGGACTCTCAACAGTATCTAGCATTTAACAGTTGTCACCCGCGTCATACTAAACTTGCCATCCCTTACAGCCAAGCACTTCGATACAGGCGCATCTGTTCCAGTGACGATGACTTGGACAGAAATCTAGCTCAACTTAGGGAAACATTCATCGGTCGTCAATTTCCACCTAGCTTAGTTGACGACGCTCTAAACAAAGCCCGCAAAGCAGATCGCAAATCCCTGTTCGAAAACCAAAAACGCGTGTTAGATAATGGTTCCGTAAACCTCATCTTAACATTTAGCAGCAATATTCCAAGCGTTAACAATATACTAAACCGTCATCATAGTATCCTTCTCCAATCAGAGCGCATGGGACAAATTTTCCCTCAGCCACCGCGGGTAACCTACAGGCGCGCGCGCAACCTGCACGATAATCTAGTTAGCTCTAAAGTTAGCAAAGCAGCGCATCCAGGAAACGGCTGTCACCCGTGCGATGGTCGAAGGTGTCAAATATGCAAATTAATGCAAAGCACCCAAGTACTTAAAAGTACTAATTCCAATTTTTCCGTCAAAATTAACGGTGACTTCGACTGTAATTCATCTAACGTCATTTATGTCATTCAGTGCGACATGTGCCAAGCACAATACGTAGGTCAGACTAAAACATCATTTCGGATCAGGTTCAACAACCACCGATCTGACGTTACCAAAAAGCCAAACCTCCCGGTCTCTCGCCATTTCAAACAACCAGGTCATTCACTAAATAACGTGTCACTTTTTATTCTCCAGTCAAATTTTAGCTCAGATCGATGCAGGGAACAACGCGAATCTTATCTCATTTACAAATTCCAATCAACCATTAACGAAGATCTGGGAGCACTTTCAACGGTAAGAAATTTGGCCGCCTAGATGAGCTACACTTTCCTCCTTTTCGTTTCCCTTCTGTTTCTCTTTCTTTCTTTCTTTTCTTTTTTTCAGTAAAGTTTGAAGCAGCGCTCACCCTTCCCGGAATTTTCCCCAAAGCGGACAGTGACCTACGGCGAATGACATCACCACCCGGACTTGACCTTCTGGAATATTCCCGAATCTGACTCACTGACAAACGCCTGTGGCGTGCCCGTACCCATTATGACGTCATGTAGCAAACCTATTTAAGAAATGTGTAATCAGCTACGCATCTTTTGTCCTGACGAAGACAGTGCCACTGTCGAAACGTCGACCCCTTGCCCATTTTACTTTTTAACGTCTCCCCATGTAATAAACTAGTGTTTTTAACTTCCCTAAACTCTGTTTCCGCGTCTTTTTTGAACTTCTATATATATATATATATATATATATATAATATAAGCCAATATACGGTCTGATGTAAGAATAAGGACGGATATGGATGATACGGATATAGGCGCTTAAATTTGGAGATAAATTTGAAATATCACATCAATGGGATGACGAACCCAACGTTCAGTTAGAAAGGCATTTCCTCAAGAGCAAAACAGAGAGAGAGAGAGAAAAAAAGGGGAGGGGGAGACCTGGCAGACCTTTTTTGGATTTTCGTACTCTATACATTACCTGCCTTGCGAGCGTCTGCAAATTCGATAGTCGTGCTCGCATCCCAGTCACAACGAAGGTTGAGATGTCCAAGTTTAATTTGATTATATACACACAAAAAAAAATTGAATTGAGGAACTGTGGAGGACGTCGGTCCTTCTCTACACAAGTGCCGACCGGCGACGATGGTATTCCACGGAGAAGGAATGACTGTGGCCTATCTCCATATCCGCGCCGGTGGAACTGAAGCGGGTGCTCCAGGCGCGAGTCAATCCACGTCATTGTCCACCGGCTGCCGCATCACTCCCCCCCCCCCCCTCAAGCTTTGCATGTAGCGTTCGAAAGCACTTTTCATGGTAAACGTCCTTGGAGTTGTGTCTACTCTGACTGGTTCAAAAAGAATACCATTTACTCGTCGATTTTGTTGGCAAGCTCGCAAAGCATTTCAGGAGACAGCTTTCAGCTTCAGAACACCTATCCAGTGAAAAGATGGCTAAGAAGCAAGCGAGCTGGTGAAGGTGATGTAAAATGGAAAATACCGAGACCACAGTAAATCCTCTCCTTTTAATAAATGTATATTTATTTTATATATTGTATTGTATATTATTTTATAAATGTAAACTTCGTGGCCTGTCATGTGAAGTAGCAGCTGTTAGCACCTCAGTATCTGCCCTATCCACTACGCTCAACAATGTATCATCTCGTCTGATAGACCTCGAGGACCGCTCGCGTCGCAACAATTTAATATTCTTTGGGCTCAGTGACTCGTCAACCGAGACATGGGCGGAGTCTGAAAGGCTGATAACCTCTACGTGTTCGATGCACCTTAAGGTAGACGTCGCCTCGCACGAGATCGAACGCGCACATCGTCTGGGTAAATACACACCTGGGAAAAACCGCCCGGTCATTGTGAAATTGGTCTCAACTAAGGTTAAAGATAATATAATCTCAAACAGCAGTGCCTTTCGTGAAACTGGTGTTTCTGTTAGTCAAGATTATTCGTTAGCTACAAGGCGCGCTAGAAGTAAGCTTGTTGAGCACGGGCGAACTCTTGGTCACCCTTTCAAACTCCGCTTTAACAAGCTGTACGCCGCTGGAAAGTGTTTTGTCTTTGATCATTGTGCCAATTGCGTACAGGAAGTACCAATATAGCAAATTGAGAGCAATGTCACGCAAACACGTCCGCCGTCGCCACCACCCCGACAACAGTTATCTGTTATTCTTGCTAACGTGCGAAGTATACTGAATAAACAAGATATCGTTTCAAGTGTTATAGATGATTGGTCATGTGATGTCCTACTTCTTACGGAAACGTGGTTGACCTCCGCTATTTGTAACAATGAAATCACTTGCTTGCATCCAAACTTTGATGTCTATCGTTGCGATCGTGCAAGTCGTCGTGGTGGCGGCGTCCTTATCGGCGTAAGGCAGGGCGTCCAGTGTTCACCAGTTCATGTCGAGTCTCCTTTAGAAATGTTATGGGTTAAACTAAAGCTCGCATATGTTGACTTACTTTTAGGCGTTTTGTATAGGCCACCAGACACTGTTGGTTTTGTACCTTTGTTCACTGATGCACTGTTGACACTTATCACACAACATCCTAATGCTAAGATGTGTATCACGGGAGATTTCAATTATCCGGGTATCAACTGGAACATCCCTACTGGGTCTTCGCGTGAGGAATTTGATTTCGACTATGTTTGTTCTACTCTTGGTTTAACACAACTAATTTTTGAACCTACACGTACTTCGTCCTCAAGTGCATCAATTCTCGACTTGATACTTGTTAATGACTTTTCTATCACTGGACCAATATCATTCCCATTGCATATTAGTGACCACAAAGCTATTCATCTGCCGCTTCGCTTATGCGCTCCTATTAGAAAACCCGCTCGTAAAACAATAAGGCTCTATGACAGGGCTGACTTTGTGGCAATAAACCACGAGCTACTTTCTTACTTTCCATCATTCATGGTCGGTGGTGGTGAACGTTCTGTTGAGGAAAATTGGGTCCTCTTTCGAAATAAACTTAATGAGCTGATTGACAGACACGTCCCATCAGTTGTAATAAAACCATCTACGTGCGCTCCTTGGTATTCAAATGACCTAAGGAAGCTCCGCAATAAGAAAAAGCGCCTCTACCGGCAAGCCAGACGAACTGGTACTGAGTCCGCGTACTCAAAATATCATGAGTGTTCGACCGAGTACATAAGGGCTATTCGTCATGCAAAGCGCAAGTTTTATTCCACGGAGCTTACCTCTATGTTATCTAATAACCCTCGCAAATTTTGGAAAATTATTAATCCACCGGCGCGCGATCCCATCCGCCTGACTAACCCCGACGGATCAGCAATGTGTGACGCCGACTGTGCGACTGTCTTTAACGAAGCTTTTGTCAGTGTGTTTACGCATCACGACCGTCAAAGTTTCCCCCGTGCTCTCACATCCACCGGCGCTTTCACTCCTATGCCCAAAATTGTGGTCTCCCAGCCCGGGATACTTCAGGTAATTGAGAACATGAAATTATCGCACTCTTGTGGACTTGATTCCATCAACTCTAAGGTACTTAAAAATACCAAAGAACCCTCGTCCATGTTCCTGACCTTCATCTTCACGCAATCACTTGAACAGGGGCTCGTGCCCCACGACTGGCGACAGGGCAAGGTCGTCCCCTTTTTCAAAGGCGGCGATACGGCATCTCCCCTCAATTATCGTCCCATTTCCCTAACTAGTATTCCGTGCAAAGTTATCGAACACGTAATTTACTCAGCTATCTCGTCTGACCTCGAAGGCAACAATTTCTTTTTTGCTCAACAACATGGTTTTCGTAAGGGCTTTTCATGCGAAACCCAGCTCTCCCTATTCAGCTTTGATATCCTCTCCAATATGGATCGTGGAGTCCAAACAGATGCAGTCTTTCTTGATTTTGAAAAAGCATTTGATTCTGTGTCACATTCAGGTCTTGTACACAAACTTTCGCTCCTTAACCTACATTCCGACGTCTTTAACTGGATCGTGAGTTACCTTTCTAACAGAGCTCAAACAACCATTGTAAACAACTCCTCTTCGGCCTTCCTCCCTGTTTCTTCGGGTGTACCCCAAGGTTCTGTTCTTGGTCCTCTTCTATTTCTTATATTTATAAATGACCTCCCGCACTCCATCTCATCCTGCATCAGGCTCTTCGCCGATGACTGCGTATTATACCGTGCTATTAAATCCCGTTCAGATCAAATAACCCTTCAGCAAGACCTTGCGTCAATTTGCAACTGGTGTTCCTTTTGGCGTCTTCCCTTAAATGCTTCCAAGTGCTGCCATGTTTCATTTTCTCGCTCTAGGTCCCCCCTCACCTATCAACACCACATTGACGAGTCGGTTGTCAACACTTCTAATAACTACAGGTATTTAGGGCTTCATTTCTGATCAAATCTTTCCTGCACTCTAAAAACGGTGACACTTTTGTGACGCGTTGCAAGCGTCACTTTATTGCAAAAAAGTGACGCTTTGCTCAAGTGTCACTTCCAGACGCTTTTTGTTCCTTTTTGCTTTTTGAAGCATGTGTCACGAGAGCTCCCACAACAAGTGTCACAAAAAGCGTCGCATACTCTAAAAACAGAGCTTCACCGCATAGCACGCCGAAGGCCAACCATGGTACAGAATGATGCATTTATCACTGTTGGTTAGCTGAAAACAGGAGGCGCAAGCCTTTTTGGGACACTTATGCAGTTTTGATAACTGTCCCGAAATGGCTTACCCTCGCGTTTTCAACAAACCAACAGTGATGAAGACATCGATCTGTACAATGGTGGCCGTCGGCGTGCTATGCGATGAGCTCTGTGTTTAGAGTGCAGGTGGTGTCGCGGTCACGACTGTGCTGGTGGTGCTAGCGAAAGGGCTTGCGGTTGTCGGCCTCACAGAGGTGCCGGCTGTGCTGCTTGGGGTATTTCCTGAGTTTTCCTCAGACACTTTGAGCCATATGATGTCGGCACAGGACGGACATTCCCCCACGGCGTCAGTCATGACGTTGCCCTCGTGGTCGCAACATCGCCTAGTTGCATAAAAGTTGAGTGTATTGTCTCAATCTCAATCTTGACAATCTTGGTAGTGCATTGAGTGCACTCCCACGAGCCCACACGGGGAAAGAGTCAAAGCGTCCGAGACAGCATGAGACAGAATATGTGACAGCTACTTAACTTTTATGCAGAAGACTCTCAGAATGTGGCTCTATAGACTTAAGAGATGGGTGGAACATGCAGCGAACACTGACACCTGATGTACTCGTATGTGGAAGGCACGCTCACATGCTAGGGGTCACGTGAAAAGAGAAACATTTTATTTCAGAATCAATACACTGCGAGGTAATCGCGCGGCAAGCACGGAGTTCAAGGCCCTCCTGGTTGCTTGATTTCGTAGAACCCCGACTAAGATGGCAATCGTTGCTCGAACTGCATCTCGAAATACATGGGTGTCCTGAAAGGAAGCATGGTAACTGAATAATTAGGAAAAGAGCTTCATTTGCGCTTGCGTTGGCAACTCACACGCTATTCTGAAATTTCCTGATAGGGGTTCTGCAGGTCCTAAACATAAGTGGTCAGTTTAGATCACGACACATTAAAAAAGATAAGTGAAGACAAACGAAATGCAGAACGTAATCGGAAGAAACGGGGCAATGAAGAATGAAGAAAAACAGGCCGCAAAGCCTCCATTCTCGAGAGATACTCAAAAACCTTTGAATTTCTCTCCATCGCTGTAACTTGCGATTTCGTATGTCAAAGCATTATGGCGCACAGATGCACTGGTGAAGGACGCTCATAACGCGAATACGCGTCGTGCCCGTGGTGCAGACGCGCGGATGCGATTGTCCGCTTGGTAACAATTTCATATGCATAAAGTCAAGTATTTCCTAATGCTTTAGGGAAAGCAAGGTGGGGTTTCCGAAAGTGTGCCCGCGTTCGACAGGGTGCCGAGACACAGAGACAATGCGGCACACTTTGCTCCAATTTATCCTCCAGCCTCCCTGTATTCACATGATTTCATTGCGTTCGTCGTACCGAAAAGAAAACAATCCCCAAAGAACTTACCGATACGTCCGTGCTTCACTGAAGGATGCCCTCACATGATGCACCATCCTGCCGTGCACACGGATGTGAACGGTGTGAGCTCATATATGACAGGCACTAGCATAGGTCATACGCACAGATTCCTCGAGTTGTTCCAGTAACATCAACGTCTGAGTCGTCACAGTATTCCCGAAAGCGAGTTAAATAAGCTACATTAGCAGATGAAACCGGACGCGAGAAACTTAGTGAGCGTCCTTACTTGAACTGGCCAATGACTTGCCCATTGTTGGTAGCTGAATGAGAAAACAGAGATCCGAAGCGTTCAAACAGCGAAAATATCAAACCATGTGTCACGGGCAACGGCCGCAGCTGCGGCAAGTGTCACAACTCCAGTTTTCAAACGCCCTCCCAGGCTTCAGTAATCATCTACGACACCTCAGCCACTTCGGTGGCAACAAAAATGCGTTTCCGGTAACTGTATATGGACTAAGTTCGCTCTGTGACACATTCCAAATCCAAGTTTGGGCCCGCCCCAAAGTGTCACACCAAATTCATGTGTCGCTAAAGTGTCACCGTTTTTAGAGTGTGGTCAGATCACGTTCATACCATTGTAAGGGATGCAAATCGTAAACTTGGCTTCATACGTCGTAACCTTAGGCCTGCTCTCCCGGACGTCAAACGTCTTGCTTACCTAACCCTAATTAGGCCCAAATTAGAGTATGCCTGCAGCATATGGGATCCCTACCAATCAACTCTTACGGATCTTCTCGAGTCCATTCAAAATCGTGCAACCCGTTTTATTTTGTCCAACTACTCATATCCGTCTAGTATTACCTTGTTAAAGTCATCCATCGATCTTCCCCCTCTTGCGCTCCGTAGAAGATACTTTTGTTTGTGTCTCTTTCACAAGTTTTACATCAATCAAGCCATCCGACCCTCTTTCATTGCACCAGCACACTACGTCTCCGCTCGGACTGATCACACATGCAAAGTTGAGCATATCCATTGTCGTTCATCCCAGTTTCTCAATTCCTTCTTTCCACATGCTATTGACATTTGGAATGACCTTCCCCAATCCATTGCCACCATCTCTGATGTTTCTGCATTTCGCAGACAGTTGTGTTACTTTTTTGAATTATAAAGTGTGTCTCATTTACTTGTATTATTTTGTTTGTCTGTTACTGAACATATGTAACCTCGCGTACTAGTTATATTAATATATTCATTATGTGATCGTGCTTGTTGTATTATTAGTTCACACCCCCCTCATGTAACGCCCCTCGCGGACATTTGAGGTATTCGCATAAATAAATAAATAAAAAATATTCCCACACTCCTTAATACGACCCCGATAATCTGACATACGCGCTTTACGACCATACACCTGGGGAACAACGCAGTGAAACCCCTGCAAATCCCCCCGTTAATTTGACAATTCCGCATTATGGCCAAAATTTTCGGAAACCACCATCGTCATAATAGCGAGGGTGTACTGTGTAGGGAACACGAAGGGACAGGCGCAACACGAACTTCTTCGTGTTGCCTAATCTCGGGGTTTTACATTACAGTGAACCCTCGGTATAATGACCACGGTCGTCACCGGAACTTTTGGTCACAACGCGGAATTGTCATATTAACGGGGGGATTTGCAGAGGTTTCACTGCATTGCTCCCCAAGTGTATGGTCGTAAAGCGCGTAGGTCAGAATGTCGGGGATCATATTAACGAGGGTTTACTCTGTGTACCTATACAGTGACACACCATGACGTCTCACGTTATTGTTAGGACGGTCTTGCATCACATGAACAGGGCTTGACAACACTGTGTGATATACAAGGGTTTCTTTCTCTCTTTTCCAGAAATATTTTGAAATACGCAGGCATTACCTGGGAGCAGTTCCGTACCGGCATACGTGAGATGGAGGTACGGGCGCATCCTGTTCATTCAACCTCAAAGCTGCAATGTAACAGCTGGTCATTGAGCCTACTATGCGTAATTGTTAGATTTAGTGAGAATCTATAGATCAAAGAGTGATATTAAACGGCAGGAGCAACTTATTTATATACCCCTCATAACAAGACTTTCGTGCACGAGACTGCATTTCTTCAGGTTACAAAAAATACAAACATGGTGCAGGAACGTATATACGGGGGAGTTTTGGCATAAGAGGGTAACGGAATGATGGAAAGGATGCAAATACAGGTAAAAATGAAAATATCATCAATACAAACCCAGGGGTATTAGAAGCGCAACATAACGCGAGTCCAAGGTATTATACAGGCAACGAGAACGCATGCAGGTGCCATTCCAGGAATTAGGGATAAAAAAGGGGGTGATGGCGACAGAATGAGGACACAGTTGCGGTGTACAAAGGTGACCAGAGACCGTTCTCACGGTCCACTGGTCACCTTTTGGGATTGCAAAATTCCAATGGGATTGCAAAAAAAAGAGAAAAAGACAGCATGATAGACAGAGTTACATTTGCGGCGCAAAACATGGCGCTACTACAATTTACGACATGCTACGACATGCTTTTACCATGCCACTTGTAGGCCTATTTCGTACGTGTTTATGTGAGCACACAGCTCTTGGTTAGAGCACTATCAATACGTATAGAACGTATTGATACGTATACGTATCAATTGGTAAATATAATAGTTAGGTACATACTCACAAACTTAGCAAACTCTTCTTGCTTCCTTCTTTCCGAAAATCTCGGAAATCATATCTAATAAGCCAAAAACATTGCAAAAGAGGAGAATCTGCCTTGTGCCACCATTGTGCGCAAGTATCTTTATATACGTTTTCCCTTCGGGAATCTCCAGTAGTGACGACTGTCCCACATATGATGAGCAAGATTCCAAGGACTCCGCAAACGCTCGAAGATTGCGCAAGAAGTCTAGGTAGCGCACTTAGCTCGCTGCACCACATCTGCCACATCTGCACATAAGTCCTCCCCGTAAATGCCTCTGGATACAATATGCAGTGATGGCCAATAGTTACCCAGCAAACTAAAAAATGTCCAGGAGATATCATATGGAAGTACCATTTAAGACATTCAGAGATCCCAGGGATATCGAAAAATGTCCCGTTTACGTCCACAGCATGACCACTTTCTTCCTCATTTTGCGATCCACGGGGGATCCCAGAAATGTCCACTGAAGGATATCTGGATGAATACTGGAAGTGAAATCGCTCTTCGTTTATAGTGTATTTACTACTCTATTTCGTGCTTCTTAGTAGTTAATTGTGTGCTAACACATTAAAATGAAGCTCCAAGTCGATCTACGTTGCATTCTTGACAAGTACAAAGTTTACACAGTAGGCTAAGTAGGGTTACACAGGGGGAGTATATATCTTACAGCATTGCACACATGTGACTGAAATACCAAGGTCTACAATGCATGCCAATAATCTGGAAAGAGCGACTATATAAAAAAGGCACATCGGTGCTTCGGTGACGCGCTAAAACAGAAGGCATCTGTAATTGTCCATAACAAAAATATGCGAGCTTTACACCAGAACTATATATTCCACTTCAAGTATATGTGCAAAATGCAATACAAAACAGCATATGAAGCTGAGCCCATATAACGATAAAATATAAATACCGTAATTGCTCAAATCTGTCAGCAAGAACTCTCCCTATAACGCTCAACTTTGCCTATAACAAAGAGGCATTCTGATGCAAAGAACCAAATGTGAACCCCGAAAAGGCAATGACAGCACTGCAACAGCCCAGGTAACTCACAGCAGCTAAAAGTGAGATGAAAAACTTCAAATTCAAAGCTTAAGCACTTTCAGGATACTTGCAGGGAACTTGTTAGAGCATACGAAACAAGCACAGAGCAAACAGGGGTCAACACAAAAATGTACATTCCGCACTGGTTCTAACACTTTTCAAAATAAATCTAGAATACTGAGAGGTAAAACAAGAAACATGGAGCTTTGTGAATTGCATGACGGCATTCGACTGGCGCTTAGTATGCATGTAAGACACATTTTCTCACTTTTCTCACCCCTATTCAATACTGATTCTCCCAGGACATAAGCGAGGCTGCCGTCCACAGAGCGATGACTTGACTTGACTTGGATGGCTGAGGTCAAACGGTGTGGTGATAGCGATGACGGTGGCTCCCAGTTTGATTTTAGCGTCCGTCAATACGAAATTACTTACCATCGTGCTTTTTAAAATTATGGTTACAGGAAATGGAGCACGGAAGTCATCACGATAGGGAGTTGACTGAAACAGTTATTTCTAGCAAGGAGAAAGTGAGGGAAGTGCGTCCGCGCACTCTGGGATCATATGAATGTCGTACCAGCGTTCCAAAAACTGCAATTGACGTGTTCTGACTGTGTCACAGCATAATTGCAATGATCACATGCGGAACTGCGGGGAAGTTTGAATCGTGAATATTTTTTGTTCTGTAAGTGCACAACTACGTTAGTTAGGATATACATGAGACATGCCTGGGACAACCTGGTCAGGACACCTTTGAACGACCGAAAAGAAAAGTCCCGTGGATATCTATATGACATCCAGGACGGGATGGAAGTCCGTGACCATTTTCGGAGATCCTTGGGACATTCGTGGTTTGCTGGGTAACTACTTGTAGTTAAACTAAGTAGTGAATTACATAGTTAGGTTACTGCAGGTGCCAACTACTTTCGATTTAGCCGCAAGCTTTACGGCAAGATTGTGCTTTCCACTTTTACCTTGACGAACTTGTTTGATGAGAACGGAGGTGCACGAGTACTATATTTTCACTTCTAATGCTTGCCAAGTGAAGCCTGATTTGCTGTGAAATTCTGCAACTTAGTATATCGCGTAGGCGCAGAAAGAACTTCGCCGCAGCTTTGTATCTAACGATCGAAGCAATAGCTTGAGCCAAAATTTATTATTGCCTGTCATTAATATTTAGGTGTCCAGGAACACCGCAAGGGATTGGTGTTGATAGACAAGGTTAAGTAGTTATAGATGCAGTTAAAATATATTGCAGTAGTTAAATAAGTTGTTTTAACTACTCCCCTGAAAAGTAGTTGAACTACTAGTTGAACTACTGCGTCGCGGAGAGGTTAGTAGTTATAGTTGAACTACCGTAGAAGCAGTCAGTGGTCATGACTGACAGTATGCGTGAGAGCACAGTGCTGGACAAAAGTTTACAGAACGCACTCCGGCGTATTCCTTCCTCAGTGTGATACGAATGGGACCGTACGGACTTAGGGATGTGCGTCGGTACTTGTTCGCAAGTCCATACGGTATCATTCGCTACTAGAGTGTCACTCTGAGGGAACAATGCGGCGGAGCGTGTTCCGCGCACTTTTGTCCAGCGCCCTACACTCGACTTTAATGAGTCCCCAGATTTGCACGACAAGGGAATGTTGGCCATCCGTTTTACATTGTAATGTTTTGCTCACCAAATTCATAGGCGCAAGCTGATATGGTTGCAGAACATCAAACTCAACAGAAGCTAAGACTTCTACGACCGGAGGTTAAGAAATCCGCTTCACTCCTAGTGTCTGAGTCGTCCGTGGTTTGCGCCAGTGCACTCCTGATGATTGGTGCTTCGATACTCATAGCATTGATACTATCCTGCTTTTCAAGCGTGCGTCAGTCAGCGGTTTGGCAGTTAGGAATGAAATGTCGGTCAGAAAGAAATAATTGTTGTGGATGATGTGAACAATGGTTAGATCCTTTTAGGCACACCGAAGAATGGCATAGCTCTGGGAGAAGTTGATGTCGTGTCGCCTTTGATTAGGTTTAATGTGCGACTGCACCAAGTCATGAAGGCACAGATCGAAGGTTCTCGTTCAAAATACTTACACGTCTATTGCTTTGAGCCTTTCGTGTTTGTTCCGAAGCCCTCTGCAATTATTCACGTTCAGAAAAAGCGTGGTGATTATTGTTTTGAGTACCACTGTTATGCTCTTGCCAGTGCTGTTCAATATGGCGGCAAATCCATCTAAATGATCCCAAACTTCACAGTTGGAATTCACCCGAGGCGCTCGACACGCTCGACGGCGCCCGTGCCGCTCGACACGGGAGGTCTTGCGCAGGCTTACCAGCCGCACATGCCTAGAGCCTGTCCTGGACACAGCGGACTCTCCGTCGCGCATGAAAGTCTTGGCTGTTGGGCAGGTTGTGACAGGTAGAAAAATGTGTCAGTCTCGATGCCTGGCGCGTGTGCATCCGGGTTGTCTACGTTACAGTTACGATCGAAGGATGCTCATAATACACGTACTCACGCAGTGATTGTAGACACATGTGAGGAGATCGTCGCTGCTGACAGGAGATCGTCGGTCCGTACATCGACGTCTCGTGACTCTTCTGGCTACCCGCCAATGGACGGCTGATATCCTCACCCCCACCCCACCCCCCACAGCCATGCTAAGCAGAATTGATCCAGCGCTCGCTTTCCGCATGCCTCGCCATACCTCTCGTCAAGATGCGGCATTAGTTCGTCGAAACCGGCTCAATGTGACTGTTACAGCGCAGTGGCGTTGCAACTTGAGGCAAGTTTACTCCCCCCCACTACAATCACTGCGGTGCTGTAGAAGAGCTAGAGCACAATTCTTCTCAATTGGGTTGTGAATACGGCCGGAGAAGCTGATGACGACATCGGTAAACACATGGCCTCGTACGGATAAACGATTTTAGGCTTGCTCCACGCAGCTCTATGCTTAGCTCAGGGATGTCTACAGCCATTGCTGATTTATAACCCGTTAAAGCTGTCAGCTTTTCGTTAGGGTCGACCTTGTGAGTACACTAACTTCAAAACGTATCCACGAAAACAACAATAGAAAGAGAGTAAGAGTTGTCACAGCCCCGCGTCCGCAGTACTCGCAGTTTTTTAGTAGTCAGCTGATTTGTGGCATTAATTTGTATCAGCGTCTCTATAACGGAACTGTTAAGTCCACATTTATTGATCTGTACCAGGGTCCGGGTATACGCTTACCGATGTATGCTTGCCCATGTCCGAATATATTTCTTTTTCTATACTTTTATTTCGGATGTTCCCTTTTTTTTTAATTATGTGCACGGGCACTACATTCGCGTCCGGTAATTGAATGGGCCATGTATTTCCTGGTCAGCGGCGTTTTCAAACACACCCGCGGGGAATTCTCACGTGATTTTTATTGCTGCTCAATGTCCTTTATTTTTTGTACCACATTCTAAAAAAAATGGGTAACGGCCTTGTCTCACCTGTTGTCCTCCTTTCAGATCTGCATGGTGGAGAAAAAGGTAGTGCCCCTGGATGGGAACATTGCCTTGGCTGTTCTCCGCTGGTTTCGTTCTACATTCTTTGGCTAAGAGTAGAGTAGATAACTGACGACGACCTGGAATACACCTATCTGAATGGATACCTTTATGAACAGCTATCTTGCTCAGACCACTGAAGAGGCATCAAGGTTAATGGGACTACGCAATTGTTCTTTTTATGTTGTTCTTGTTGTTTCTCTTTCAAAGAATACATTTTTCTGGTCATCGAACTGAAGTTTTACTTTCCGCATGCGAGCCCCCTTTTTGGACGGAATTGAACCGAAGCGGCGATCGTGACGTATCTGACCGACAGGAGAATCAGCGACCAGTTTTACGTAACCAGGACAAGGACGGTGATCGCTCGTGAGCGATCCATTCGTGAACACTCTATGAACCGTGAACACTCCATTCGTGATGCGTGATGTTCCTCCCATGGAATAAGGCTAAAAATTGGGCTGTCCGGTATTTCATACTTTAAAAGCAACAAAAATCCCGTGCCGGGAAACAGATTCCTACATGTGCGTGTATCGCGAACGCAAACCTCAATGACTACAGCTTCCGTGCCTCGTCTTCGCCGCTGATCTGTATAGTATAGGCTGGATCACGCCTAGGGTGCTCCACAACTTGGTCACCGGCCGCCATATTGGTGGGCCCAACGCATTCTGTCGTCTGCATTTAGTTAAAGCGGGGCTGCCCGTATTTTTTAAAAATTAACTTTAAACTAAAGGGCATGTCAAGCCACTTTGTTGCAGCTTTGAGTACACTTTACACGGACAGAGAAAGAGGGATACTTTTTCACAGGTACTTTTTTTCGTTTGAGGAAAAATATGTTTAATCGTATCGCATGCATCTGACAACTCGGATTGGCTGCATTGCTACATAGCTGGTGTCATTACGTACTAAGAAAGTATGAGTGGCTGCTCCTATCAATCTCATGACCACGTATTTTCTCCTCGCCAGGTGTCCCACGTCTCCGCACCTGAAGCATCTCGCGCTTTGTTCCGTGCATGACCTGGTTCCGTGTTGGTACAAGAGACACCTGTAGCACGCTCTAACGCTTATAAGCTCTTGCACCCGGCACGAAGACCATCCCGTGTGCAGCCGACCCTTACTCAACATTACTGCAGCCTTCTCGGGGCTAACCTCCACCAGGTAATTACTGTAAGCACCCTGTTTAACTTGGTTCAATACCTTAAACTCATTCTCATTAATGTTCAAGTAATTTTTTACGTTAATAACCTTCCTCAAAATCGCTGCATCCAGCCTGATTTCAACACCCCACAATTTTAATCGAATGTTCCTTACTTTCGGAAACGAACTTTTTACAATGCTGTCGATTTCTTCATCGCTGACCACGGCGGCGGCCATGGCCTGAAGCCCTTCTAGGGTTTTGGCCTTTACGAGTATACCTCCGCTTTTAATGTCTCTAAGTTAGACCTCTGGGATACCCAGTGCCACTGGATCTAGCTTGGCCTGGATCTTGTTTCTGATCTCGTCATTCCTCGCACCTTCTTTAGCGTGGATAAACATAACGGGATCTTTCTTGTGAACCACAGAACTTATGTGCAGCACGCCGTCCCTGACCGTCTCTGCGTACGATATTCGCGGAGCTTCTAACTTCTGTGTAAGGTTTTTTATTTCATTCCGTTTCTCGTGAACATCTGCGGAAGCACCTGCAACCTTTCATTTATAATGCTCACTGCACGCTCCAATTCTATGTTCCTGTTCTGAAGTTCATCGATCCTGTCCTTAGCTTCCTCCAACAGCAAAGCATGTATCCGTTTGCTTTCATCCTTTGCCGCACCTTCCTCAATTAGTTTCTCGTTTTTATCGGTAAGTTGCTTGACAACATGATCTGCTTCTCTTTTAAGATCTAACGTAATGTTGGCCCTCGTAACGGCCTCAACGAGTTTTGTTTCGGTGTCACGAATGATGCGCTCATATTCCAAAAAGATATTTCCCAACCCCACTCTCATCGCTCATACCTGTAGATAGGTTTTAACTACAACACTCTCTCTCACATCATCTTTCCCATAATTATCTCCGACACACTCACCATAGTTTTGGCGCTCTATGGCCTTTGTTGCCTTTGTGCCATCAAACACATAATCAATCAATCAATCAAACGTATTTTCTATAAACAATGCGCTTGTGCTTGCAGGTTTCCCTCATAGTCACTCAGCTGCGCCGAAGAAGCGGATGTAGAACCTGCGCCAATATGCCAATTTGTTCCACTGTTCTTTTAATTTGTGAGGTACGGTGGAAGTAAATAAACTGATGTGTTAACCTCGTATGTGCAGTCGCTCCTACAGCGTGTGCCATAAGTCATGCATGTGCATGCTCTTCGTGCACAGCGCTTCGAATATCTAATGAAATACGATGACAGCTGAGCAACTATAAAGCACTCGTGACAATAGCGTTATTTTAAGATGAGGAATGGGGAGTTTCATCGGCAGGGTTTATACTTCACCCCATTGCTGGTGGTGATGTGGTGAATAAATTAATGAGCCCCTTCAGAATGAGGATCGAGGTCTTATTGCGGAACACACACAGAGACACTCGTAGAACATAATACGATAATGGAAAAAGTCAAACGAGAACCGTACAATACCACATAATAACGAACAACAACCGAACAACAAACGAAAACAAACAAAAAATATAAAAACGGAAGTACCTTACAATGACAAACAGTGTAAAACCTTTCTCAGCAAAAATAATTAATTTTGCAGGTTGACATTCCCCAAATTCACCTTCATGCGTATGCGCCTTGTGCACGACGGTTACGACCCCCTATTCGGAATACAGGCAGCGGAGAAGAAAAAGAAGGCAACTATAATTAAAAACTACAGGAACACAGCTGAAGCACGTTTGGAATACATCAGCACGCTGATTCCTAAGAAAGATGCGTGCTAATCAGATATGAGGAGTGTTTAAAGCGCAATAAATACTCCAAAGCAAATCGCTTCCCATTGTTTCCTATGGGAGCAGCCGGCGCCAGTGGGCCCTCCAACATGTCGGCCGGTTGCCGCACCTCTCTTCGACGCGCCCCTCTCCTATGCGCGATCCGGCGTTTATACATAGAGATCAGTGTGTACAACCAAAGACAAACAACAGACGACAAGGTCGTAATATACAAAAGCACAGTTGTTTGTCATATTTTTCTGTCATTTTCATTCTATTTTTTTCGGCTGGGATATGTCCCTAGTATATATACAGGGAACATTGTACGATTGACGAATGGGACGTCAATTTTTGGAGGTCTAGTAAACGTCTGCAGGACTTGTGTGATATCCACGATGTTTGAGACCAATCTGGTACGTCTCCTGGATATTAGTGGTTTACTGGGGAAATTCACTCAAGATGGGAAATAATATTATTTCGAAACATATAAAGCGATGAGGAGTCACGGACGTCATAGGGTGAACAATTCCAAGGCTTCCCAGAATAATAAGAAAATAAAAACATACCGTAGTTAGAACGGGGATAGGGAAGAGCTGTTGTTAGTTTATCACTTCTAAGATTACACATATTCCTATTGAACTGAGGGGAACTGAGCATGAGTAAACCATACCATGGACGGTTCAAGACAATATAAAACAATATAAGGTATTTATATTTAACAAGTTCAGACAACGATCTAACGAGCAAGAGAGTAAAAGCAAATGAAACCGATTCTCCAAATGGTGTGTGTAGCGTAATGCGCAATGCACGTTTCTGTAACACGTACAAGTCATGGAGGCGAGTGTCATAAGTGATACCATAAACCTCCAAGGCGTAAGAGAGATGACTGTGGAACAACGCGTAGTAGACTTCCCAAAGCACCTTCAGAGGAAGGAGATAGCTTAAACGACATATGGCATATAACCCTTTCTTAGCCTTTTACCTCACATGTTGTATGTGAATTGGCCAAGGTAAATGATAATCTACGTATACGCCAAGAAATTTCGTGTTGCCGCATACCCCTAAATAATAATTTACAGCTACCATAGTCAATAGATTTTTGTTTTGGATGAAAAATCATATAACATGATTTGTCAACGTTGGGTTTTAGCCCGTTCACAGTAACTATAAGCTGAGTTTACTGACCACGGACGTAGACCTGTCATATAAGTCACAAAGGGAACTACTTTCAACAAACATATATTCATGTAATCTGCATATAGCGCGGTAGTGTTAGATAAAAATTTAGGTAGGTCGTTAACATAGACTAAGAGGAGGAAGGGACCAAGAATTGACCCAATGTGACACACCGCGAGACGTGTATTGCATGGATGAGGTATACTGGCCTAGTGATACATATTGTTTCCTTCCTGTCAATTAACTAGGGAGGAGATCAAGCGCCGTACCCCGAATCCCATAGTATTCAAGATTCCTAATTAATATTGCATGGTCCACAACATCGAAAGCCTTCGAGAGATCGATAAATAAACCCAAAGTCAACAATTTATTAATAATATTAGTTGAGATTCTTTCCATAATATCCACCAGAGCAAGCTCAGTTGACTTGCCCTTAGTGAAACCGTGAAGACGACAGGGGCTTGTGATCAATAGAAAGAAAAATTCTAATCTAGTCAAGATTACTCTCTCAAGTACTTTACTAAATACAGAGAGTATGGATATAGGACGGTAATTGGAAACCGAAAGAGGATCAGCTTTTTTGTAGACCGGTATAACCTTTGCAATCTTAAGTTTATCCGGAAAGCAACACTCAGAAAAGACAAGGTTGATTAGGTGGGCAAGAGGACCTGCTAGCAAGTGGTGAAATTTTTAACGATGTTTACTGAAATACCATCATGACCCACTGCAGCCGTATTATTTAGTTGCACGATAACAGATTCCATCTCGCCT